>NW_024045133.1:308226-334165 GCF_012273895.1 Zerene cesonia | reverse complement strand
TAAAGGGAGCTTTTGGGATTGTAAAGGGAGCTTTTGGGATTGTAGAGGGAGCTTATGGGAAGATTGTAGGGTTGTATGCCAAAGTGAGCTGACTGGATTATACACAAAGTGAGCTTAAGCTAGATCTTTTAATATAATTTTCTGCATGTATTTGAGGTTTATTTTTACTTTATTGGCTGTCCAAACCGATGAATGAGTAGAAAAATACAAAAAAAAAATTTTTTAGTTTTTTTTTTTGTAACTTTTAGGGGGTTTCAGAGCCAAATAGGTGTTATTTGAAGTTTGGCAAGTGATTTTGTCGCTCTGGGAGTTTTTACGTATGTGCTGTGATGCAAATGTGGGATATACGCGTGCTAATGTGTCTGCGTCGACCACGGAATTGTCGGCGCTGTGGCGTGGTACTTTCTAGATCAGTAACAGTAGTTGGGGTTAAATTAGATGAAATGTAATGCAATATTATTTAATTAATATTGCATTACATAGTTAATATTATAAAGCTGTTAAATTTGTTTGTTTAAACGCACTCTTTTCAGAAACTACTGGTCTAATTTGAAAATTCTTTCAGTGTTAGATAGCCCATTTATTGAGGAATGCTGTAGGCTATATATGTACCACGGGCGAAGCCGGGACGGACCGCTAGTGTAAAAAAAGTGTTGGATTAAACAAATGATTATGGTCATCATTTGTATTATCATTTGATTTAAATGTTTTCGATAAATCTAACTTATGGCTTCTATCGATTACAGAAAAACCAGAATCAGGATAAAAACCATAAAAATGTCAGACGGAAAAATACAAACCTACTGCAGGACATAGCGAACGTGCAAAACATGCTGACGAAAAACCTACACCTTGACACCAACGACGACGGCGGACTGAATGACATTAATGTCAACGATGTCGACCCTGACACGCGTGTCAAAGATGTGGACACCAACGTTTCTGAGAACGGCGAGTGCGATATAAATGTCAAAGATATGGAACGCGATGTAAATGTCAAGAGTGTGGAACACGATAAGAATGTAAAAGTGTCATCACTCAGTGGGAAAGTTGACAAAATGACACTAAAGGAGATGAGGGAAGACAGAAAGGAGTTGAGGTACTTTGGCGAAGGAGAGGATAAGGTGTGGTTGGAGGATCCCAATAATCCGAGAGGGTGTATTTATTTTCAGGTATGTTTTTTTTATTTTCTCATACAATTTTAACTAGAAACGCATGTGTTATATAAAGAAAACCCATGTCCCCCAGTGGGGTATGGGGCAGATGATATACATCCGTTTCACTGATCGATTTTTTTATGGACAAGTAGGTGATCAGCCTTCTGTGTCCTGCCAGACCGAGACATTTTTTTTTGTGCGTCCCCACCGGGAATTGAACCCAGGACCCCTCGGTTCTACGCTCACGCGTTAACCACTGTACCAAGGAGGCGGTCAGAATGTCATACATGAAGTTAATTAATAAGTAATGATATAGTCTAAATGTGACAATATCTTAAACTAGCGACATGCCCCGGCTTCGTACGGGTGCAATAATACATGATATATCATATAAGCCTTCCGAATCACTCTGTCTATAAAAAATCCCTATCAAAATTCGTTGTGTAGTTTTCAAGATAGAGACAGACAGAGAAAGCGACTTTATTTCATACTAGCTGCGCCCCGCGGTTTCACCCGCGTAAGTCCGTATCCCGTAGGAATATCGAGATAAAAAGTTGCCTATATGTTATTCCAGTTGTCCAGCTGTCTACGTACCAAATTTCATTGCAATCGGTTCAGTGGTTTTTGCGTGAAAGAGCAACAAACGCACACACATCCTTACAAACTTTCGCATTTATAATATTAGTTTTATACTGTGTAGTGATTTATTTTTATTTATTTCTCCGTCGCCAGGCAACCGTCCACGTGATACGGCACGCTACCGCCATCAACCCGGGCTTCCAGTGCTCGGTGCATGTCGGCAATGTGAGACAGACTGCTATTATTGAGGTGAGTAAGAGTGGGAGATAGAGATAGAGATTGAGAGAGAGAGAGTTATAGAGAGTTTTTTATGTTGAGTGTAATTTCTTTATATTTATTTACGTAATTTATCGTAATTGAAATAATGATAAACTATCCAATCTTTTAAGTTGGATAATTTGATTTCAATCGGTTGAGTGGTTTAAGAGTCCAAGGCGGACAAACAATGTGACACGTGATTTATATATATTGTGTTTTGTAACTTTATCACTGTAAAACTTCACAACCGTTACATATTTATGTCGCATTGACTACTTTCCTACTTCCTACTAATCCTACTAATATTATAAATGCGAAAGTTTGTAAGGATGTGTGTGTGTTTGGTGCTCTTTCACGCAAAAACTGCTGAACTGATTGCAATGAAAATTGGTACGTAGACAGCTGGACAAGTGGAATAACATATAGAAAACTTTTTATCCCGATATTCCTACGGGATATGGACTTACGCGGGTGAAGCCGCGGGGCGCAATTAGTGCGCAGATAAATGAGAAATTTTTAAAGAATATAAAAGTGAATGCAAAAAAATAATCAATTGTATTTCAATATTCTGTTGAATTAATGATTGTCAGTTGAGATACAGATGTCGCTTTTCACAACTTGTACAAAACTCGTTTAGCTATCGAATGCTGTAAATAAAAAAAGGTGTGTGTGCGATTCACACACGATAGAAGTGAAACTTCAGTAAATCGACAAAAGAATGAATAAAACAGTATGTATATTTCTGTCTCACTCTTTGCCGGCTTCATTCTACACATTTTTGTTATTTGTGTCTCTCACCTGTCGTTTTTTCCGTTGCATCAGCTTTGAAATCACAACGATTCTAAAGAAGTTTCACTTCAATAATATGTCGAATCACTTAGAAACGTAGCGCGTTCTTACGGACCTGTGCCTTGGTGTTCATACATTGTTTATTCAATGTTCCAACTACCCACATTTTGTTAATGGTCCTTGTGACTGGCTGCGATGTGCTATCAACTGACTACATCAATCGAGCAGTTGTGTTGAATCTCAGTACATTCTTGTTACGATCAAACTGAAGAAAGAAACAGAAGAAAAGAAAGAAAAACATTTATTTTGACGCAGACATACACACACAACAGATCATATAAGAACACAGAAGCATCATCATCATCAGCCCATATATGTTCCCACTGCTGGGACACAGGCCTCCTTTGAGGGTTCAGGCCATAATCCACCACGCTGGCCAAGTGCGGGTTGGCAGATGTCACATGTCGTCGAACTTTTAATTCTTGGACATGCCGGTTTCCTCACGATGTTTTCCTTCACCGTTTAAGCAGTGGTGATGTTATCCACATGTGCGGATAAATTGAAAAATCAATTTATTTCCTGCACGCTCGCCCGGTCTCGAACCCCGATTTATTGATTTTGAAGTCCGAGGTTCTCACCACTGAGCCACCACAGCTTTTTACAGAAGCATACAATAAATAAAAAAAAAATAAGAGAAAACAAAAAAAAAACAAAAATTCGGGCTGCGATCTCAGCCCCTCTCTTGATCTCTAGCTATATTAATATAATTCAATGATTCCCAGGGTATTTTCTCGCCGAACAACGTGGTCCGCGCCGGGGAAACTGCCTCCGTGGTGTTTCGCTTCCTTCGTTGCCCGGAATATCTCGTGTCCGGCCGGAGGTTGTTATTCACCGCTGGACTAGGGACTAGGTGAGTGAGAAAAGATAGAGAGATGCGGTAAAAGATAGAGCGTATAAGGGGGAATGTGGGAGTCGAGCACGCTTCGGCACGAATTGTGCTAGCTCGCACCGGGGAAGTACCACACCCCCACAGAAAACCGGCGTGAAATAATAGCTTGCTATTGTGTTTCGTACGGTGAGTGGGGGAGCCGGAAGCCCGATTCCTTTTCCTTACCCTTCCCAGTTCTTTCCTTTATTCTTTTCGTCTACTTTGCATTAGGCGACCCACCAGCTCCATTGCCGACGTTGACATGAAAAGAAGGAAAAGATAGAACGAGATAAAGATAGACATAAGAGATTTAGAAGAAGAGATTGTAAGGAATGAAGGAAGGGAGGTTGAGATGAACGTTTAAAGGAATAAAAAGTCAAAAAAATAAGAATATATATAAAGTATTGTGGGGTTTTTAATAGATAATGTCCCAAGTGGAAAATTTATATATAATGTACACTGAATTTTTTTACTGAATTAAAAAAAAAGGAGTATTAATTTGACTGTTTTTTTTATATATTCATTACTTAGGAACGTTCGACTGTGTCAACTATTCTATAATTTGAAAGCAAGCGCATGTCGTGTGGTTCCTTTAAAATTTGTTTGACTATGACAATTTGAAGGCCATTTTTTGTTTTGACGTGACAACGTCTTAAATTAGGTTGCGGCTAGGAGTCACTCATGAAAAAGTGTAACGCCCGGTAACGTTACGATGAGTCACCGAACTATGATCGGTCCGCCGCGCGCGCAGCACTAGAGAATTAGGCGCATTGAATCGGCGCGTGCTTGTGTCTCTGTCTCTGTCTTTTTAGTAAACAAAATATATTTTCTATAGTTAAAATTTGTGCAATTCTTATTTTCATTCAATTCCTTGTTCCTATTGTGCAATTTAATAATATTCATATCAATAAATATTCTACGTTGTCACGTAAAATCTTCGCCCGTAAAACCGACTTTACAGGCAACCATTTTTTTTGTTATATAATAACTTTTTTTTTTTAATGTCACAGTCGACAATGGAGCTGGTGGGTCGCCTGATGGTAAGCGCTACCACCGCCCATGAACATTTGGAGAGGCGTAAGGTCCATTGCAGACCTTACGCCTCTACAAATGGATTGCCGACTTTTTGGGAAGGGATTGAGAAAGGATTGGCGATAGGAATAAAGGAAAGGACTGGGAAGGATAAGGAAAAGGATATGGGCCTCCGGCTCCCCCACTCACCGAACGAAACACAGCAGAATACTGTTTCACGCCGGTCTTCTGTGGGGGTGTGGTACATCTAACTGTTATAATAATTATAATACATATATTTTTTTCTCTCTTTCAGAGCTATCGGACGCGTCACACAAACATTTCCGTATATACCTTGAAATATACTGAAAAAAAATTTCAGTGTTTAAACTATGGCCTAATATGGGTCTTATTTAAAACATAGAAGAACTATGAAGTCTATCTAGAATCTAGATATATTTCAAGTGACATATGACAATTTGTCATGCATGTTATGATATACTAATATACATACATTAAATTTGATTTTTAACCGACTTTCCCAAAAGTTAAGGGGTTTCTAAATTCGTTTTTTTTTTTTGTTTTTGAACAAGAAATTGTTGTCATTCGGTTGCCATTTTAGAATCTGGAGTCAAAAAACATTTTATTTGTTTAACATTACAAATTAAACATCTTTTCGGAAAAGTCGGTTAGAAAAATCGCAAAAAGCTATGTTAAGATTCAAGATTCAAGAAACAAGAAAATATGTAATGCCTCTCATACGCTCATTTTTTAAACTAATAATTAATAAATACAAAAACAATTATATAACATATTAATCGTCTGTAGAAAATTCTTTATTATTATACAAGTTTTGGAATAACATCAAATTTAAACATAGTTATAATTATTATTATCTATTCATATTACTAATATTTAACGAATTTTTTGCTTTATCAAATTAAATTTAGAAATTAAAGACTTAAACGCGATTTGTTCCTTGATATAATGAATATCCCAACGTTCGGTCTCCCCGTGACCAGACTCGCTGTAAAGTGTTCGAAACGTCTGGTTAAAAATCGCGTTTAAAATCCGTTTAAAAGTCATTAATTTCTATATGTATAATACTCGCGTAAAATCAAACGCAAGAAAATATTATTTATTAAATTAAATTTAAAACCCTAATATGTAGAATAAAAAAAAACATAATTAAAAATTGTTTATTTAAATATATTATTCTATATAACGATGCAGTTGAGTATTAACTATATAAGTACACAAAATCTATTTAAAAAGGTTTATCTTTTTGTAGTAGTTTTTGTAACACAAATATTTCAATTAATTTTTAGTTTTATAGCATCGAAATGCTTTATAAATGAGAAATTTTGAGAGAATAGAAAAAAATTGATCACGAGGCGGGATTCGTACCCGCGTTTTTTGCCAAACCGTAGTAGCAACATAAAAAAAAATTCTCATAAATTTTTCAATTTAAGTAAATAGTTTTTAAAAACCCATTTATTATAGTTAGAGGCAATTGCTTTATGTGTGAAGGAGAAGCGTGCACTATCTTTGTTTATTTAATGCGTGTAAAAAATAGTGTAAAATAGGAAAAAAAAAATATTAGAAAATTGTTATTAGAATGGTATTGTTTTGGGGTTTGGTTTGTTTATAAAAAAAAATAAAAAATAACGTTTCTTTTAATTCATTAAGTGTAATGGCTATCCGTTTTGTTTTTTAGGTCAAATTTATCCTATAGGTTGGTTGGTAGAGATAGCCGTAGGCGATAAGACAGATTTTTGTAACGTTTCGTTTTGTTTATGACTTTATATTTTATCGTGGTACAATAAAATATTTAAATAAATAAATACTCATGACTTAATTAACGCCAGTAAGCGTAGATTTGAGGTTATGAATGTAATTTTTTTTAACATTTTAGATTATGTAATTTATCTAACTTAGAGTTCTTCAATGTTGATACGATTCGCCAATAACATAACGCTGAAGAGTTTTTCTGTTTGATCGCGCTAATCTCATGTACAAGGTCGGATTTTAGAAAAAAAAAATTAACATTGGATATCTATGGTCTCCGAGAGCTATAAGCTGTGTATGTACCACAGGCGAAGCCGGACGGACAGCCAGTTAAAAAAAATGTACCTAGGTATTTTAGTACCTTATGATAGCAAATTTTTTTAATATTATTTAATATTAATGTGTTGACGCTTATAATATTTAGGTTATATCTTGTACACAATTTATATAAGTAAAGAATTGCTTTTTACTTATTACTATGTATGTAAAACCATTGTCTAGTCCATATATATAGACTATGTGCTTAACTATAAAATACTCGTAAGCTGGCACTCACAGCTTATAGATATGTTCTGTTTGTCTTATCTGTCAGTTAAAAAGTGTTGATTAAGCTATCAGCGACATTATCAGCGGTGAAACTAGTATATAACTTGACGCGTCCTGTCAAACAATTTTTATTTGCGTACAGGTGAGTTTTGAAATGATTTCTATGAGAAAAAATGGTAAAACACTATTTAGATAGGTAGGTACGTAATCGTTCCTAGTACTCGAAAGTACACATTTATGTTAAGCTAAATAAATGGTGGGGAATAGCTGAATTTTGTATTTTAAAACCTTTGTTCTCATATTTTAGGGCTTTTTGTATTTTAGATATACTATATACTTACTTATAGTTTAGTACTTTTGACAGTATTGTGGCAATGTGTCAAGATATGACAGGTGTCAAGATAATGCTTTGAAATGTCATCGATAAAAAATGTCGAAAAAAAAACGATAAACGATTATCTAACATTACCTTGTGGTATCGTAAGAATAAATCTTATTATTTGTAAGTTATAGAATCGAAACATTAGCCAAATGCCATTCGCATGAAATGCGTCAGCGAGTTTGTTATTTTTCTCAGTAATTGTGATTTCAATATTGTACACGAAACAAATTAGTGTTATGCACATTTTTCAGACATTAAATGAATATTCCAAATGTGTTGTTTTATTCTAATACCTGCGTTTTTAGTATAAATTTATGTATAATATTAGCTGGGCTGAGTTATATAAAAATTACCTTTAAAACCTGGATTATTATGAATACAAAATCCGCAGTCAAAATCGGTCCAGCCTTCCCTTTCCCTTCCAACCTTCACAGCAAAACTAGACATTGTAATACTAGGCCCTTGACAACTTTATACATGACAGCCTCATACTATTTTGTTTGTACTTGTCTCCATCGCACAGGGCTCATAACAGCAATGGCGACTCAGTGGTAAGGACCTCTGATTTAAAATCGAAGTCGGGATTCGAGGGTTTCTTATAAATGGACTGGGAAGGGTGAGAGAGAAGTGATGGCCCGATTTCACGCCGGCACCCTGTGGAGTGTGGTAGTTACTCCGATGCGAGTTGGCCTAGTCTGTGTCGAGCTCGACTCCCACACTTAAAATGTTTTACAGTGCTTTGTTTTTAAATAATGAATATAACAGTAAGTTAAAATAACATGATGCGAATTAAATGAGATATTATTATTGCTATTATTTGCTAAGTGAGTATCACACATTTTTATGATATAAATACCTAATTACCTACTTTAAGTACTCTAGCACTGAATGAAATAGATAGGACAGCTGAGAGAGGTTACTGTCGCACACGCAAATTAGCCTCAATGGGTGTTTAAATTTTAACTTAAGCACTAGTAGTATGTCCCGTGTCCCCCAGGGACACTTATTTCAATCACTTCACTTATTCCAATATTTCAAAGTTCGCATCAGCTAGAATTGGAAAAAATAAAATTTCCACAAAATGTATTCAAAATACTTTAATTACAATCTTACTCTTAAATCATTCAAACATTAACAATTATCATTAACTTAAAAACTAAGTTAACATTACAGTTTAAGTCACGGCCTTCTCAACATCGCTTCGTCTCTTTCACTCCAAACTAACTATAAAAACTGAAAGAGACAACTCACATTGAGAATTCAGAGGTAAAACTCGTTTGGAGAATGGCATGTAATATTCATTTTATTGATATAATATCATCTTTTAACATATTTGGTTCATAGTTGAGTATCATTTATACAATTCAAAGACTTAGAGCGAAATTAAGGAGGACGAATGTAAAACAGCGTAAAAAAGGGGGAAGGGGGGGCTGGCTTTTAGGAAATTCAAACAACCAATGGTACATAAGTAACCATATAGGAAACGCCACGAAAAACCTTCTCGTATGGCACTGACGACCGATAAGACTTTAATTGAATGAAGAGAGCTAATTAAGTAAATTGAATCATTCTAAATGGAAAAATATTGGCTTTTTTCTACATATATCTATTGACAAAGCAATATCTCTATATATCTATTGATGGACTTCGTAAAGATATGTGTCCTCCTTAATTCTACATCAAAATTATTTAATATTCATCGACGAACGGATAGCGTTGTAGAGTTATAATCACCATACAGGCCATGTAACCATAGTTACGAATTCAAATAATATTTTAATCTATAATAGGATCACTTTTAAAAATATTCTTTACGAATCAGATATACAAAAACTCTTTAAACACCAAATCACAAAAAAAAACATAAGCGGAAGCTTCTTCGATCAGATACAGATAGCAATTATTAAAATTATATTCATTTTTTAGCACTGGGCTTAGATCTGACGTAGGAGGTGGGGTAAAACTCAACAGAGTTTTAGACAAATTTACACAAAATATATTAGGAATATCGATATGATATAGATGCACTGGTCATGATGATTTAGCAAGTCTTAATAGATGGCGTGTCTTTGGACATTTCAATAGGACAGAACTGGCTTGATTGCGGCAGGTAAGTGGCCCAAATTGCTTACAGAAGCAAAACTATCTAAAAGTAAATAAGACGGTTTAATCCGAAAATGGCTCAATCAGTCTTCATTCCCACAATCGGTGGTGGTGCTTATCAATTTCGACTTCAACTTCTCAGCAGCCAAGTAGGTGCTTGTTAATGGCGTATCGTGCTCCCGGGGTTGGTACTCCGTAACAACCAAATTGTCGATGTCGAACGTGTTTTCTCTATGCCCGCGCATATGAACGCCCAGACATTCGCAGAGTAATTGCAGGTCGCATATTTTACAGCCTATATACTCTGTGGAGTCCAGCGGCGTGTGGCTGTTGGTGTGCTCCCAGCACATGTCATGTGACGTAAAGTAAACGTCACAGTGAGCACATTTGTACAACATCGGCGCTTCCGTTTTTATAACAGGTGCAATTTCCTGCTCTATGGCTATTTTCGCTGTGTTCGCCTCACTCGATGTTGGTATCGCATTGTCTATGGGCGCATCGTAGAAATAGGTTTCCGACGTATAGATCCTCCTTTGAAAGTCTTCCAATTTGAATTTTAAGATCTCGTGGTGCATTAGCGTGTGCCGTTGTAAGCTCGGCTTTGTAAACAGCAGCCCACACTCTGAACAAGGCATGCATCTCGATGTGTGTGTGCCTTTGCTCATATGGCAGGCTATTGTGTCTTCGTGGAGGAAACTGAGCTTGCATATATCACACTGGTAGATCATTTTCAATTTTTGTATCGGAGTTTTAGACAATTTTCGGATAATGCGCGCCTCTTCGGCGGTGTTGTTTCTATGTTTCAGCGTAGACACATCGAATTTTCCTTCAACTTTCACGCTCATAGGCTTTTCCTTAGGAATCTTCAGCGGTGATGGTATCCTTTCGATTTTCACCGGTGTATTTTCAAAACTATAATTCGACGAGGTATCGAGTGACTCCCTTTTGAACGTCCGTTCTTTAACATCGGGGCTGATTACAATTTTGAAGTCGTTGATCGTATGCTCAAATTCCTCGTGACGTCTCAACAATATCTGAGTGAAATTCAACCCACAATACTTGCAGGGAAACCTTTTTATATCGTGCTGATTCTTTTCGTAATGATAACCGAGGGTTTTCCTAAGAGTAAAGTACAACTCGCAGTCCGAGCACTTGTACAATATTGAGGTTTCAACAACTTGCTCTTTCACGTTAGTCGAAAGCGCCTCACTCGGACAACCGATCTTCGCGTTGAGCTTTACCAATTCAGCGATAGAAACTACATCGAAACTCTCTCTATTGAGCTCTGACACACGAACTTTCATTTTTTCATGATGTTTGACCACATGCTCCTTATAGCGCTTTTGAGGGAATAGGACATTGCACTGTGGGCAAACGCTAATCGACCGTTTCAAGTGTCCCTTGGCCATGTGTATTTTCAGACCTTTGACGTTCATATAGTACAAGTTACACTCGGAGCAGTTGGTTATCCAATGATTGGGGTCGTGCGTGTGTTTATTATTTATTACGACCGAGCCGACCAAGTAGAATTTACTGTCCGCGCAAGCATCCGTATTCTCGTGTATCTGTATGTCCTTTTGATGGAATTGCAACCCGCATAGATTGCACGCCACTGCGTTTCGGTCACTTCTGCATACTTTCATGTGTTCAGCTAAATTAATTCTGTTCTCAAACAGTATGTTACAGGCGCATTTGTATACCACGGAAATGCGACGATAGATCAACGCCATGGGGTCTGGGGAAATCGTTTTGTTCGCGTCCGGTGGCATCTCCACTTTGATTTTCTTACGGGGTGTCACGATCTCTTCCAGTTTCCTTTTAACCGTTTTGTCCGCAGGTAAATTGTATTTAACGATCTCTATATTCGATTTTGTTATGTCCGGCCGAAGCTTGTGTATATTCTCGTGATATTTAAATCGCATTCTGCGGAAGTAGACTCTGCATATAGAGCACGGCACCAGGAACTTCTTATTCGTCACGCACGTGTGACTTTTCATCTTGGACTTGGTGCTAACGCACGCTCGACATTTCTGACACTGGTACAGGGTCAATAATATACTGTTGCTCCTCGGTAAAACCGGTGAGGTCTCCACTATTTGAGATACCATTTCGACATTACCATTATCAAATGGTATAACATTGATGGTATTCTTATTGAAACTGGGCTTGATTTTATGAAACGCGTAATGTTTCGCCATGAAGCACTTCCTAAATCTTAGATTGCAATATTTGCACGACTGGTAGGACGCATTTGTCGGGCAGTTGTGCCGTTTCACGTTGATAAATTTGAAGACCGTGCCGTTGCAATGCACGCATTGGTATACATCGTACATTTTCATTGGTTTGCTGGCTTTTTTTACCGCATATGTGACCTTTTTCGGTTTGTGTTTCATGAGGTGTTTATTATAGTCTTGCTTTTTGATCAAAAGGTTGCATTCTTGGCACCAGTTGAACTTCAAACTGTCCTTTCTTGGCAGGTTGCACATCACGAAGTTCGTAGCGAAATCGTTTTGGTGGTTGAAGGTGACGAGACGAATGGAGTTCTCTTTCAGTGTATTGCCGATATGGTCGCGTTCGTGCGCCACTTTCGTGTTTTTATTCTGAAATGACAGATTGCAAAACATGCAAGTAAACCGTTGCTTGCTCCGCGCGCATGCATCTTGATTTCTAGCGTGTTCTAGCACACCATCCTTATCGATTATATTATTACATATGTTGCATTTGAACATTGTGTTGTTCGAAAACCCGTCCATTTCTAATTTGAACCTGATACATCTGTCTATATTATATGCGCTTCTTGCTAGTATATGGCCCCTCTGTTCCTCCGTTATTGGCTTGAATACATCAAACCATGCATCGTTTAGTAGATTCTCATAATTAAACTTGAGTATTTGAAAGGAGCTCTTCTTAATCGGATTCAGATGGATATCGGCGTGTTTTCTATACGACGCCTGGTCAAACTGAAGATTGCATATATGACACTTTTCGATTTGAACATCGAAACTTTCCATATTGCAAAAATGATCCTGACAATGCTCTATTACTTTGTCGTAGTTATCGAATACTATGCCGCAGACTTGGCACAGATAAATGATATTCCACAGAGACTGCATCGATTCGTATTTTTTCATTAAATCCGGCATTTCCACGTCTCGTTTCTGCTGCGCGTGAACGGCGTGAAACGGGGCGTGCAGTTTATACGCCAAATCGCTAAACCCTTCGTCGCATTTAGCGCAGTTTTTGAATTTCTCTTCGAAACAGTTGTGCTTACGCAGCGCTCTCTGGCCGAAGAAATTTATCTTGCACTGGGAACACTTTTTCCATTCAGGCAGCGGCGGAGTGATTCTCTGTTCCGTTTTTATATCAAAAAAATCAATGTTGCCCAAATTGAAATTCCTATCGTCGTGCTCTCGCGCCATGTGTGTCGGAAATGTTTTCGTGGTGAAGCACAGACCGCACAGCTTGCACGTCCGCTTTTTGACCCCGGACATGTCGCAACACGCCTCCGTCAAATGGAACTGCGTTTTCGTGTGGCAGTACGTCTTGCACGCCCTGCAATAGTACAATATCGACACACTCCTATATTCGTTGTTGGCGCCCGGTTTGACAGGTGTCACCTGTGCCTTCAGCTCCAGCTGGCCGGTGACGAATTCGATTGTCAAAATTTTCAAATTGGCCGCGTGTATTCTGCTGTGCTTGTCCACGAACGAACGTTCGACATTCGAACCGCACGCGGCGCACGGCTCCGACGCGGTCTCAACGCAGTGCGGCGCGTGACACTTCCAGAAGGTTCGCTCGTCGAACAGCACGCCGCATTGTGGACACTTGCACGCGACCCGCTTCGTCAACTTTTGCGAAATCTTCAGAACATTGAACTTTTTGAACAGCGCGTGCTGCAACTTGTGCTTTTGTATGTCCGAGGAGCGAAACGCGCGTTTGCACACCGCGCACGTCCACTCCACGTGCGTCTTAACGCACTGCACCGAGTGGGAGAACGCCGCGCAACTGGCAAGGAAGTGGTTCGGGCATTTGTCGCATTTGAACAGAATCTCCCGCGGCACGACCCCCACGTGTACCGCAGAGGCACTATCATCGGGCGTATGAGCGGCCACCCTGTGTATGTGCAAGGCGTTCGCCGACGTGAAGGTCAAGTCGTGTTCAGAGCACGCGAACTGCTCTCGCTGTGCACATAACCTCTTGAATATCCCATTGTGCACTTGTTGCAGGTGAAAGTTGTACTTCTTGAAGTTTATCGTTTTGTAATCGCAGAACGAGCACTTCCCGCTGAACGGTTCGTCGATCGGCCTCAGGCCACTCGTCCCGTGGTTCTTCATGAAGTGACACCGTATGTTCCGCTCGCTTAGATAGTAACACTTGCAGACCGGACACTTTTTTAGGTTCACCATGCCGCGCACGTTCGACGCACTTTGCACTATCGACACTATCGATCGATCGACACTCGATGCACTTTCGACACTAGCACTCAACACGTCCGTTTTCACTTTGGCCGTGCTTTTTACGGCTTTGTTGTGCCTGAAACCGCTGCAGTGTAACGCGGCGACGCTTTTCGTTGTACTCTTCTTGGCTTTATTGACCCTCGGCGGGTCGGCTGTGTCCTCATCTACATTCTCATACTCTTGCACCGCAACCAACAGCGAATGGGCTGTCATTCTGTGCGCATCCATCGTATTCTGCGTGGGGAACAGTATCATACACTCCTGGCAGTAGAACTTGTGCCTATTGAGTATATATTTCCAATCTATTAGCGACACATGCGCTGACGTGGGATCTCTCTCGGGCACCGGTTTCGTGCCCAGGATAATTTTGTTCTGTGACACGTGGTGGAAGCTGGCCGGGTCTATGAGATGAATGTCATCGATCCCATCAATCCCGTGTGTATCGTCTTCCAGCATATCGTCATGATACATGTCTTCTTGGAGATATTCATTGTCATCAGCATACTCGAGCATTTCTGAAATAGATATTGGAATGATTGTTAAGTGTTATAAGAAATAAATAATTGAAAGCTCAGATAAGTTATAAGAAATAATTGAATTGTTAATATAAAATCTGTATTTCACCTCAATCAGTATGCAATTTTGTTGAGCTCTGGCTCTCTTACTAGAAGAGAGCCAGAGCCAGCCATAATGAGCAGGGAAGGGATTCCCTGCTCATTATATTATAACTTAAAGGTCATACCTCTATATGAAGGAAAATATGCAAATAAGAAAGGAAATAGAGAATAACACAAAAAAATTTATTGTGGGAGTCGAGCACGCTTCGGCACGAATTGGGCCAGCTCGCACCGGGGAAGTACCACGCCCCCACAGAAAACCGGCGTGAAATAGTGGCATGCCACTGTGTTTCGTACGGTGAGTGGGGGAGCTGGAGCCCGTTTCCCTTTCCTCACCCATCCCAGTCCATTCCTTCTTTCCAGTCGTTAATCCTTTCCCTTACCCCATAAAAGCGGGCAGCGCATTCACAGAGGTACTACCTTTGCGAATGTTTATGGGCGGTGGTGATCGCTTACCATCAGGCGAACCACCAGCTCAGCTGCCCGCTATGACATATAAAAAAAAAATATATACACATGTATAAAGACAAAAAAGGGGGAGCAGGCAACCCTATGAGTGGTGTGTGTGTATGTGTTTATGGTTGTATGGATGAATAAAAAAAAAATGGTATCTCTTATATTTTTATACCAGGGCAAGACCTCAATTCAAAGAGACAGGGAAGAATAAATAAGTAATTTGAAGTGATGAAATCATTTAAAAAATACAGTTAAAAGACTAAAAAAACATGGTTTAATCATATATTCAACTATATTGTCTCATTAGCTCTAATAGATCATTCGTATGGAAATTATTAAAACCCAACAACCAGGATAATAAGATTGTCGCTTAGTGAACAAGGTTTTTTATATATGTTGATAATTATAATACATCCATCTTTAGAAAGTCTCAATGGAGTCTAATCACATAGAAAAATTCAGGTGAAGTTTATAAAAGCGAAAGAAATTCAAAGAAAAAGGCATTTAAAGATATTCTTTATTCGATGGCACTGCGCCAAGACCACTAGAATATAAATTCACATTCTTAACTGGCTGTTCGCCCCGACTTCGCCCATGCTACATATATAACTTATGTCACTCAATTCAGTTGCAGCTTTCTTCTGATAAAAGAATTTTTGAAATGTGTCCACTAGTTTTCGTGTAAATCCATCATAAACATACAAATCTCGCCCCTTATGGGCTTGCTGAGAATAAATCAATAAATAAAGTGACGTCACTCTTATCCAATATGGACGATATGTTTTGAGCTTGCATATTATATCAAATGGACTCATTGATAACTAGCCTATAGCATCTGGGGGATTAAATACTCATCGAACGGTTAGAGAATTTCTAAAATCGGTCCAGTTGTTCCTGGCATTAGAATGTTAAAAACAAACAAACAAATTGCTTTAAATTTTTAATAATCATTTTTCACAAAGAGAGAAGAAACGCCTTCAAATCGTTAGAACTAGATCAATGGGACCATACGGGAGGTGCCAGCTTTTAAATAGAGAAAGAATCATAAAAATCTGTTCACCCAACAAAAGGCATCAAACATAACATGAAAATACATTTATTGAATTGATAGCCGCAGTTAGTTGAAATCAAATTTAATTTGTATGAATAGAGAATATAATGAGATACATAATTTTTAATCCCTAATGTAACTGTTAGGGCAGATAGCACAAATTTAACGGAAAAAGTCAACCAAAATGCCACTATCACAGTCTTTTTCCTGTATTTCATTGTTTACACATTACGTAAGCAACATTGTTTAGAAACAATTCGCAATTATTATTTGCTCTTGCGTCTATATATTTATAGATATTTCTAGCCACTTCGCATAATGCCATGTTGTTCTAGGTTCGTCTACATAATATTTTATTTTTATTTATACCATTAGCGGGCAACTGGGTCTATCAGGGTAGTTGTAAATGGGGATGATTGGAAATATATTCTAATATTTTTTTTCTGTAATTACAATATGTATACAAAACTTTAATCTAATATATTTCATAGATTACTACATAGTATAAAACATAGTCGCTTTCTCTGTCCCCATGTCCCTATGTATGCTTAAATCTTTGAATCTGCACAACGCATTATGAAGGGGTTTTTTTTACAGTTAAAGTACGGTTTATGTATAAAAATATCTATTAAACTACTCCCAATAAACGCGTGCGAAGCCGCGGGCAAATGTTACTGTTTTAAAAAAGAAAATATTGTTATTGGAAAAAGTAAAGTTTTCTCACAGAGTTTTTATGTCATCGTCGGCAATAGAGGTGGTGGGTCGCTCGAAGATAAGCGCTACCACCGCCCATGAACATTTTGAGAAGCGTAAGTTCGATTGCAGACCTTACGCCTCTACAAATCGATTGCCGACTTCAAATTGTAAAGGGATTCAGAAAGTATTGACGAGAGGAATAAATGAAAAGCCTGGGAAAGGCTAAGGGAGAGGATATGGCCTTCAGTAAAAAGTTTATTGAGAACTAGCTGCGCCCCGCGCTTTCCCCTGCATAAATCTGAATCGCGTAGGTATATCGGGATAAAAAGTTGCCTATATGTTATTCCAGTTGTCCAGCCGTCTACATACCAAATTTCATTGCAATTGGTTCTGTAGTTTTTGCGTGATAGAGCAACAAACACAAACACATTCTTACAAACTTTCGCATTTATAATTATTAATAGGATATTATTAATAATATTAGTAGGATACTAGGAAGTATAGTAGGATTGTTTTCAATTACCCCCATTTATAATTACCCTGATTGATATAGATGTACTTACCCTCATCATCTATATCCACAATTTCCGTCTTTATGGATGAAATGTCCGGAAATATGGTCTTAATCTTCGGATGGTCTAGCACATTGTGCTCCTCAATGTCTATGTCTGACGACATCGCCTGAAACGCAAGGTATAAGCTTTTAGAATACACTTCCTCTCTTTCAAAATTTCTCATTAACAAAGCATTTCAATGCTATAAAACTAAAAATTAAGTTTACAAAAGCTGTATTCCTTCAATACAATATTGCAATCATTGATATAAAGCTTCATATTGGTTGTGATGGTTCTTAATCATCTTAATAGATGGCGTGGGGTTACCTTTAGGCACATAAAACTAAATGAGTAGAAGAAATTTGATTGCAGAGGTGGGATCATGGGTGGTCGAGAAGCTAGGAATTTCTAAAGTTAGGCAAAAGTAAGCAGGTTCCATTTCCACCTCCTGATCAAATTTGTTCTATTCATTCAAAATTCCTCAATATGTTTCCTTTTATTATTAATTATTTGATTGATGATTGATTTTAAAGGGTTTAATAGTGCTAATTCAAAACTTATATTACAAAATGTTCAATGTATTTATTCAGAGATGTATTACTTCAAAGATTAATAAATTTAATTAATGCAATACTAAGGAGTATTGCATTAATGAATATATGAAAGTTGAAAGTCCATGGAATGTTGTTGTTTAAGGACCACAGGAGAGTTCTTTGGCAAACTAATTATTACAATGGTTTTATAAACATTTTGATGTTAAATGGTTTTAACAGAGCAACTACAGAGTTTCTTGCTGACTCTCCTCTGAGGAACTGCTCTCTGAATCGGTGGTAAATGTTAAATTATGTATTTGTACATTTCAAAATGATGACTCTGCTATATACAAAAATATTCCAATTATGAAATGAATTTCTTTATTGCTAATAAGTACAAACAAGCAAGCAGAACATAACATTTAAAGTAAACAAAAGGCGGCATTATCGCCAGGTAGGGATCTCTACCAGGCAACCCTTATAGTAGGAGCAAATAAATAAATAAAAAATACCCATTGGTCTATTTCTATAAGGTATATAATATGTATATGGATTATGGAGCAATCATTCAAGTCGTTCTAGAAAAAAATCAAGTTATAATAAATATTCCACAGATTCTCGTATAGTCTAGATTATTTATAAACCTTGACCTATCATTTATTTAGGGTCACCTTGTGTCAAATTATAGATAAATAGAGTAAAAATATAACCTAAAATACTGCAAATGTAGTAAATCTTGACTTAACAGAGGCGCTTATTAACATATAATTATTGTTTTTTATAATTACATTAGATTAACAAATAACCTCAATGAGATTTTTAATTATAGGCGAATAACTAATAAATTCGTATGATACTTAAAACTAAATATTACAATGTTTAATATGTATATAATAACAAGCCGATAACTAAAATGTAGGTTAAATTGCAATATAATTTATGATCATATTATTGTGTAGAAAAAGTGGAAGCTTACCGAATTGTTCCACAAATAACTACGTTTTTGGAAGGTACGTTATTTCTTGTATGGCGTCGAGATATGAGTTATCTAAACAAATATTTTTATTTTTTGCTCCATAAACCGTAAGTTTTATAATCAATCATGTCAAATCAAGCCCAAACAACATGAATGACGACGAAGTCAAAATTCAAAAATCTTATCATGTCAAAACGGAAAAGCTCAGACTGCAGTCACAGATAAGTCAAACAACAGATATCGAATACATTGTTTGATGACTGATTTTCGTATTATCTGCATGCATGTACTATATAACGCCTACGTAATAATATAACCATTTCAAAACCTATTTTATTTTTCAGAATTCCATTATTTTATCTTAATTATTTATCTGTAAAATTCTTTTTAAATGGTTTTACACCAATAAAATTAATAATAATCTATTCATTTGTACTATGGGGAGTGCTCAGAGGAATTGTTCAAAGTTAGTGTATAATAAATGTTTGCTACCTCGATGGCATTGAATTGTCGCATCACGGCGAGTGAGTTAGCTATTTTTGTCGCGTAGTTCCGCTGCCGCGTAAACGTTATTTGACAGTCCTCTAGTCTAGTTTTGGTAGTTTAGACTAGGTACCTTATATATTGCTTACTCTGTGGTAGGTACCATTCAAATTTGAAATTTTGACAGTTCTAGAATGACTTATGACAGCTCACATCCCGAAAACAATTGGCAATTGGCGGCAAACTGTGTTTTGCTCAAAGTTTCACAATTTAGCCATAAATCGAAAGTTAGTAAATAAAGAGAGCAAATTATTGAAGTAATACACACCAAAAAGGCGCTAAAAGTAATATTTAGTGGTATAAAATGGCTAGAACAAAAGCTTCAGTGGGTGCAAAAGGTAAGATTGGTTTAAAAATATATAAAATATGTAACTACTTGTTAGAAGAAAAATCTTCAATTGAAATGATATTTCGACTGAAGTGTGAAATTGAATTACATAAATATTTTACATTGCATTTGTATCATGTCCTTTATTAAATCTATTTGATATCATTTTATTCATTTACTTTGAAAATTTGTCCTATTTTTGTGGTTATTTTGAATTAATTAACTGAAAGATTACGAATAATAAGTACTTTATAAATTCAAAGGCACTAACTACATTTTAGAATTTGTAAACGCCTATAATTTACTCTTATCTTATTTCAGTGTCAGCTGGTAAGAGTAGCAAAGCAAGATGTAGTGTAGCACCACCCACTAGTAGCAGTAGTTCATCAGGTATACCAGTTTTTTACTGAAACATAATTTTTCTAGACAGTTTTATAACTATGGGCAGACTCTGGTGGAAGGTGAGTTCCCTCGGAGACTGTCCTCAACTATGGACAGGAAAAAATACCCAGTCCCGTTTTCCCCTGCATTGATATTTTTCTCATTCAATTTCCGGGATATAAACTATACTTTGTGCTTCTTTAGGCCTTGACCTATATTTGTACCAAATTTCTTTAAAAATGGTTCAACCATTCTTGTACAATTCATTATAATAGAGATTTGAAATCAATAAGGAGAGATGCTTTGTTCTAATATTTAATGAACTAGTTTTACTAAATTACTGTCCAAATTTTCATAATATATAAAATTCGAAGGGCTGACAGATCTATCAACACACAGCCCAGACCACTGGACCGATCAGGCTGACATTTGGATAGATTAGTTATGACATAGGAATCCATTAGGATTTTGACAAATCCTTGCTCTAAGGGGATAAAACAGGGGATGAATGTTATGACGTAGGCAGCCGTGAGTATAAGTAATTTATTCATTCATTCATTGAAGGAGGTGAAAAATCTTCAAGAAGTTATTCAGGAGGAAACCCTGTGTGTCCCAGAGAAACACCTAAGTGGCAGAAACCTATAACTAACTTCTTTATAACTAATCAAGGGCAAAAACCGTGCGAAGATGGTGAAATTGGTGAGAAAATTTATTTATTTTTTATAATTAATTAATAAATTTAAAGTTATTTTGCTGACTAATAAATAGAGTGCAAGCTGTACTGCACCCAAATGCAAGTAAAATCACATGTTATTCTGGTCCATAAGCTACATCATTGACAAGTATCATCAAAATTAGCTCAGTTGTTTTCATGTGAATGAATAACGAAAATTTTTATAGGCTTATGTAACCTACTCTTGAACACGATTATGGTCAACAAACAGACAGATTTAATTCAAATTAAAATCATCAGAGTTAATTAATTGCTTTATGTATGTATAAGAGTGAGACTTTAGTTGATTCCATCAATAAAGCGTGTTTTTTAGTTTTTACACATAAATTATCAAAATTTTGTTTCAAGATAATTTTCAAATATATGACATATCATTTCCAGCCGGCAGTTCAAAATCCAAACCGAAAAGAAATATAATTCATTCAGATGACGAAAGCGATTCGGAAAAAAGTACAAACAAAAGCAAAGAAGACCAGAATGAAAGCAAAGAAGACCAGAATGAAAGCAAAGAAGACCAGAATAAAAGCAAAGAAGATCAGAATGAAAGAATAGAGAATGAAGTAGAAAGCCAAGAATTTGAATGCAGTCAAAGTTATGAACACTCACCACCGAAGAACAGAGAATTGGACGAATCGATTATACTAGAACCTCTTACTGGCGAAAATAGTCATAAACTGGAGGAATATTACACAAAAGATAAAGGAAAAGGTAAAGGAAAGAAAAGCAAAGAGGACAATAACAACAGGCTATCTTTTAAACGGCAATCAGAGGATATGGAATCTCCGCTCCCTAAAAAAATAAGGGTTAATTAGGATTTGTTCGGATGTAGAATATTTGTTCTTTTTTAGTTTGTTTTTTTATTAAAGTACAGGTTATTTGAAAGAAGCTGTCACGGATACTTTTGCAATAAATACGATTTCTTTGGCATTTGTTTGAATAAAAAGTTGTTTCCTGTTATTTCTTCGCACGTGTTAAATTCGGAGTAGTTTTAGAGATGTTATACATATAAAATCCTTCTTAAATCACTATCTATTAAAAAAACCAACAAAAGCTGTGGTATATTTATAAAGATTTAAGCATACATAGTAACATAGGAACAGACAGAAAGAAACTTTGATTTATACTATTATATAGTGATCTTTGCAAACAACTTTGTTTGCAAAGATCACTATATTGAGAGAAATTTCTAGATTTTTCAAACTGTCAATTTTACTGAGGAAACTGTGAATTGTATTTTTCTATACTGTAGCTTTTAATGTACTAAACTATTGTTGATTCATACCTCATTGTTATGTGATACTCGGTGATACCTGTTAAGTTTTGGCTATCAATAAATGAATTGCTCGTTTGTTGTTTTATTTTTGTATACAATACTATTCCAATTTGTATTTTATCTTATTTAGTATCAAGATACACATATTTGCTAGCTGGTCATCCATTTGGTGATTAATGAACCACCTCCCAATTTCGAGACTAAGATTTTTTATTTATTGGTTGCTTATACATTTCATACCTTTATTACCTTTAAACACGCTTTTATTAGTTTCACCTGTATGTTTGTATGTAACCGACTCCTTCAGACTCGATTTTGACCCACTTCAAAGGGACAGATTGAATTCAAACTTTGTACACTTATCAAGGATCAGTGACAATACAATGATTGTGTGAGTTTTGCACTTTTTACACTACACTAAATTTAGTCCCTGAATTCAGAAGAAACTTGGAATCAAATTAGTAAAAGACGTCGGAGTCTAATACATGCCGTCTATATTCTGAACATTATAGATATCTATTATATTATAATTTTTGTTAAAAAAAAAAGGGTTTTAAGACTGTTTTTATAATGTGAGGAAAACACTATTCATATATACGGGGTGTCTCGCAGATGTTGTGCTATACTCAATGGTACTTATAGTTTCGCAAACGCTTATTACAGAAAAAAAGCCTTAAATTGTTGGCAATTACCACTCCACTAATGTGGACTGGAGATCACTTTGGAGCGCACACGTAAAAGTTTTAAGAATTCATCTATTGAGAAAAAGTTATACATCAGAGATTTTATGCGCAAATTAAAAACTATAAGTTCCGTTGATCATTTGCGGGACATCTGTACAAGTGAAAATGTTAATTTTTTGATATTTCAGTTTGGTATGTGGTAGTCGAGCACGCTTCGGCACGAATTGGGCCAGCTCGCAGCGGGGAAGTACCACAGCCCCACAGGCGACCGTTTTGAAATAACATACTGCTATGTTTCGTTCGGTGAGTGGGGGAGCCGGAGGCCTTTATCCTTTTCCTTACCCTTCCCAGTCCTTTTTTTATTCCTCCTGTTCTTCCTTACCTAATCCCTTTCGCATTTGAAGTCGGTATTCCATATGAAGATGCGTAAGGTCTGCAATGGACCTTACACCTCTCTTAATGTTCATGGCCGGTGGTAGCGCTTACCATCAGCCGACCCACCAGCTCCATTGCCGACTATGGCATAAGTAGGGATTCTTAGTTGCAATAATATTATCGGTAAGAATTCCTTCCTTTCTTTATCATTACTGGGAATATATAAAGCTCGACTAGTCAGTTTGAAACCTATTAATCATTATTTTCTATGAGGAGTAACGGAAACATAGGTTAAATAAAAAACATAATTTTTAGATATAATTTATTTCAATACTACAATGGTTATAAAATTGAGTCTATAATCAGGATAATACATGATTCAGATTTAAATAACATTATTAGCGATTAAAACAGTAACATACGTTTTTATTGCATACTTCGATAATGATCGCCGCCATAATGTTAAATGTAACAACTTATCTTAAAGATTATCAATATTCATTTTTCTTTGTTTATTTTCGAAAACAATTTATTTCACACAAGATATACCAATTTTAACCGCCAATAACATTCAAATTGAATTATACTTACGATAATATAATGCACAAATGAGCTGCCAATAATTGCATGAACTTATAAACTAATGTAGGTTATAGGTAACCTATCTACTTACTATTTAAGATACAATCTATGCGACTGTGATATTCTGTGAAACACTTTGATGTCATCGGAGGTTGTTTCTCGCAATATTATAAGATTGTAAATAATTATGCTTGCTATACTAAATTTTATAAAGAACATGTTTTAATTTTTGATTTACTTATAGCTTTTATTACTTTAAAACAGATAAACGTTATTCAATGTTGTATATTCTATATTGATACGTGCTGTTCTCTGACGCGTCGCTACGCGTGCTTAAATTTTTTATAATTGTATAAATTTCTTATGTTTGAAAACCAAACACTGGCAAATAGTTAGGCCTTATTACCATATAGACAAAAAAAATAGTACAGAACTGCGAAACAAATTTTATAATTATCTGTGACGTCACGCGCGCTTTTTGGATTTTATAAATATGTAATGTCATAATCACAATGTATGTCTATCTCGCTCACATGTCAATAATGAAAGTGAAAAACATAAAACTCTTGTTTACGTCATTTCCACTTTTATAATGTAAAAATGAAACGAATGACTTTTATTTAATTTCAATGCTGTAAAACAAAATATAAACACCTAGATAGATAGGCATTAATCCATAGACAGATGCATATAAAGGTATGTATCTAATTACATATATAATAAGGAAATGTTAAATGAATCAAACTAATGAAGTTTTTCACATCACAAATGAACGTTAGCCGCAATATTTCAAATTTCATATAAAATGGCAAGCAAGTAATCGAATACAATAATATATCTTATATGTTAGTTATTAGTGAAATGTTTGAGAAATATTGTCAATTCTCACGATAGCTTGTAACGTTTAATTAATTAATTATAAATACGTACTTAAATAGTAAAAAATCAAGTAATTTAATCATTTTCCTATATATGCCTGATCACCAAACAAAAAATTTTGCGTTTCGCCATTTCACACCGATTGAATTTTATCGTATAACTTGATAAAAATTTTAAATAATACAATACGCGATTTTCAATTCTAATATTTCGATTATAATCATGATTATAATACGTTCGTCACATAATCTATACTAATATTATAAAGCTGAAGAGTTTGTTTGTTTGAACGCACTTATCTCAGGAACTAGGGGTCCGATTTGAAAAATTCTTTCAGTGTTAGATAGCCCATTTATTGTGGAAGGCTATAGGCTATATATGTACCACGGGCGAAGCCGGGGCGGACCGCTAGTTCGATATAAAAATCGCCTACGCCTACATAAGCTGTTCTACTCTTAACATATTATCATTAAATACTAATGTTCCAACTCCCTCGACCCGTGCAACTAAAAGTAAATTGAAAAATCACACTAATATTATAAACGTGAAAGTGTGTTTGTTTGTATGTTTGTCCGACAATCACGCAGAAACTACTGAACGGATTTTGATGAAATTATTAGACATAGGCAACTTTTCATCCCGATATTTCTACGGGATACAGATTTACGCGGGTGAAACCGCGGGGCGCAACTAGCAATAACGTTTAAAAAATACATAGGGAGCAAAGAGTACCTAGGTAGTTAGGTAATAGGCGCACACTGGGTCGTGGTAGCCGGAACACTTAGATCTTAAGCTAAGTAATATAATTAATAAATAATCTAGACATAATTTGGCTCGTCTCTGTAGCGATTGACGCGATATTCTTTGAGAAGCGTCGTCAATGTGACTCGACTATTTGGAATAAATACGAATTAAAAATAAAAAAAAAACAAATATTTTAGAACTGTCATTGTTTTACAAAAAAAAAAAAAAAAAAAAAACAAAATAAAATAGCGTCTACAGGAATTCGATATCAAAAGCAAAAGATAATATAATACGCGCACTACATTTATTTATTCACACCCCCCTAAGAAGTCAAAATGGCTAATATTTCATAGAAATTCTGAAAAATGTCTGTCAAACATGTAGAGTAATTGATATCGCTTTAATATGAAATTAAACAGCGGCGACATCGCCGCCCGCGCTGTGACAGCGAGTACGTGATGGAACGCGGCTCCCTCGGCGGGGACACAGGTGAAAGGTGAACATAAATATGAATATATTATATAACGCGTTCGTTCG
>NW_024045133.1:305602-307226 GCF_012273895.1 Zerene cesonia | reverse complement strand
CGGCACGTGTCATACGTATCATAAGTGTCACGTGTGACACGTGGCACGCGACACCAGATCACGTGTAAAAAACATAAATAGCATGCATACGACAAAAAACATTTTTAATTCTCATTTAGTGACTCGATACCGGACTTTTGAAAAACAAAACATGCATCGTTTAATATTTACATTGAATTAAACTATTTTTTCTTATACACTTTTTTTATAATATTTTTTTGAGGTAGCTCGATTGAACCTCACTGCACCACACCACACATGTGTATGTTTTTGACGCACCCTGTATATATGCGAAAATCGCAAATAGAAGCACCCTCTATACAGCCAAAATGTAGTAACGCTACGAAACTAAGTGCCGCTACATAGCTTAGTGCAATTATATAACTTAGTACATAACTTGGTGCCACAAGAGATCTAGCACTTACATAGTTATTCTGCGGCGTCGGCAAGCGGGATATAAATATATAATTAGCTAGTTAGGCGTTACAAGCTAAGCTATATGCACTAAACGTGTTAATTCGTCGGGGCGTCGCACAAAAACCGCTGGACCGATTTCGATGAAACTTTCGTTTGAAGTAGATTTTAATTGATAAAACAAGGATTTTAGCATGCTTGACCATTTTTAGACTCTAACTGGATTACGGTTGTTGAATTTTTCTATGTAATTATAATTATGCACAATTCATCACAACAACATTATATTTGAATTTGAAAATACTATATATATATATATATATATCAATGATCAAAAATCAAATTAAATCATCATACCCCTGTCTTATTCTATAAACTTTCTTTCACATCCACGCACGCTTCACCATCTCTCTCTACCTGTCGCACACACTGTCCCCCCCCCCCCACTCACCGCGATGGTCCCCTGGCGGGTGTACTTGGTGGAGGCGACGTAGGACGCCTTGACGGTGAGCACCACCGCGTTCATCAGGTTCTTCGCCGCCTGGATCAGCGACGTGGCGCTGTCCAGCTGCGGACACCGAGAGCGGCGGACGTTCAATATACATACATACATACATACCATACATATATATATATATATATATATATATATATAGATAGATAGAACACGGTACAAGATTGATAGAAGAAAGAAACACGTCGACAAGTCGGGGTTCGAGACCGGGCGAGCGTGGAGGAAATTAATTGATTTTTCAATTTATCCGCACATGTGGATAACATCACCACTGCTCGAAACGGTGAAGGAAAACATCGTGAGACAACCGGCATGTCCGAGAATAGAAAGTTCGACGGCATGTGACATCCGCCAACCCGCACTTGGCCAGCGTGGCGGATTATGGCCTGAATTCTTATTGAAGGCCTGTCCCAGCTGTGGGAACATATATATTTACATATGGGCTGATGATGATGATGATAATGAAAACACGTTTCACTTTGTGATTGGATATGGTAAAAATTAACAATGAAATAAAAGAAAAATTTCGATTGTTATTATAGTTAATTGTTGGTCTCCTTGGTACAATGGTTAACACTACATGGTTAACAATGGTAAGTAAAGAACAGAGAGGTCCTGGGTTCGATTTCTGGTGGAGACTATAAAAAATCTGCCTCGGTCTGGCAGGCCACAGAACACTGATCACCTACTTGTCCA
>NW_024045133.1:285772-305592 GCF_012273895.1 Zerene cesonia | reverse complement strand
GCTCGCCGGAAATGTTCTGCACGTCCGCCTTCACCTTGCTGGTGATCTGTATCTGGTGGCAGTAGAGCGCGATGCGCTGCAGGTACGCGAGCAGGTCCTGCTTCGTGGACGACTCGGGGCACTGCGGAGTGGAGACAATGATACTGTAGTTTTTATTAGTTTTGACCGTAACCTTGAGCGTGGAGACCGAATCCAGAAATTCCGTAAAGAATCGCGTCGTATCCCGTAGGAATATCGGGATAAAAAGTTGCCTATATGTTATTCCAGTGGTCCAGCTGTCTACATAGCAACTTTCATTGCAATCGGTTTAGTAGTATTTGCGTGAAAAAGCAACAAACACACACACACACACACACACACATCCTTACAAACTTTCACATTTATAATATTAGTAGGATATTCATAAATAAATTAAAACATACAGGCACTTCCAAACATAAATTCGCATTACATTGCAAATAAAAATACAACAAACGTAACACGTGATCGAAGGATTATTTCAATAGCAGCTCTTGTAAATGCTAAGTGGAATATTCACCTGTTCAGCGATTTCCCTCGTCAACTTGTCCAACTTGGTACCGGCTTCCGAAATCTTCTTGGCCGCATTGATCACATCCATGGTGGTCTTCAGCGGGCCGCGACCCCTGGAATAGCGTACTCGAATTAAGTATATTAACTCAGATAAACTGGAAAAGCATTTTGTTTTTATTTTTTAAATAGCCTAATGGATCAATAATTGGTGAAAATTATATATACACACCGACCATCATAAAGATCTGGTACAGTTCGAGCATCTGGTACAGATCTGATCGCACACTTAGCTGACACCCACTATGTACTCACTAATAAATCATACAACCACATCGTCCATACATGGATAGCACGTGCCACACTGACCTGGTGAAATCCGTCATGTCGAGCACAATATGTCATGTCACATACACTCTGCTTACACCCACCCAACAATTCAACTGGTTCAACCGACACCATCACATCGTCCACACATGCACAGCGCGTGCCACACTAACCTGGTGAAGTCCGTCATCTCGAGCATGATCATGCACATGTGCTTCGCGAGCATGATGATGTCGTTGCCGGCGTCGTCCCACTTGGCGACCTCGTTGTCGAACGTCATCTTCTCGCGGCGGAACAGCTCCACCTGCTGGAGGATCTTGCGCTTGTCCTCCTCGGTCATCTTGCGCATCGCTTCCTGGAGCGGGATAAATATACGTTATTAGTAATTGTTATTGTTGGGATTGAAATATTCTTCCCGAGTCTGTGTTCCCCGACGAGTACAGTCTGGAGATCTTCAAGGGCAGAGTACCTTCTAGGGTACCTATTAGAGAAGCGCGCTCCATCTTAGACCACATCTCAGCTTACCATCAGGCCAGATCATGGTCAAGCGTTTTCCTATCATGAATAAAAAAAGGGAAATCTATCGAAAAGAAAAAACGTAATTTTTAATGAGAAAACAGTGTTGACAGTGTGCAAATAAAGTCAAACCAAAGGTACTTTAGAAATAATGTTAATGTAGAACAAGCAATTTGAACAAAAAAATTAAATCACAGCATATTAAAAAACAGTACAAAATAAGAAAAATTATCAACTGCTAAATTTATACCTAAATAAATATGTGGCAATAATCATTGACAATTTAAATGTGAGGTTAAAAAAAATCACATTTCGTTTTTTTTTTTATTTTTTACTAAGTTTTTATACTTATATCAATATAACAGTCTCACAATACACTTACCCTAGCATTAGTAATTCCGCTGATATCAGGATACTCATCAACACCGTGCTCACCCGTGTGAGCGCTCGCTGTACAAACAGATAAACATTCCATAAAATTATTTCGCTCTCAAACGTTATATTTCATAGCAATTTTCATTCATACAAAAATATTCGTGAAAAAAATCATTCATCATTTATGTGTGAATGATCTTTAAAAACACCTTAAAAGCGTGTGTTTAGTAATATAACACATATAGGGTTCAAAATTGAATTGTGTGTTGGCAACAACGTGGAGAATGTTTTTAATTTTGAGATATTTTAATACCTAAGGGGACTACCACAGCTAAAAAGGAGACCTATCTTTTTAAAAAATCAACGGTTCGACTGTCTCCGCCGTCTCTACGACATTAAGATCAGTCAGAAAAAATACGGTAATTATTTAATTGATTGATTGCACTAAAGACATAATAACTACTAATTTGCTGATAAACAATTTAACAAAAAAATCAGAATCGTGTCAAATCTTTAAAACAAACGAAAATTATTACATTTGTAGCATTGTTATAACTTTATGAATTAAGCATATCTTCTGAAGCACATTTTCCAGCATCTTTTTGTAATACAGTTATCTATTTTAAGGCATGGTAAGGCGTGTAGTCCCCTTAAGCAATTTAAATGGAATCGTTAGGTTATTGAATCTAGATGCTTTCAATAGACCTCGTCAACAATAAGCAACACGCTATGCCAATATTCAATTCTTTACCCTAGACATACATATAACAAAAACTGAAAACTTATTCAATATAACAAACATGCTTCACAATACAAATAATAACTAAAGCACAAATAAAAGCACATGTTATGGGGAGTATGATGTCGAATGACCCCTAAATCCATATTTATATCAGATCTATATACGTCACTTCCGTTGAAATGTAAACTTTAATCAAAAGTTTCATGCACATGATTCTATTTAAAAAGGGTGATAACGTCGAATGACGCCGATTCTATATTAAAGTTAACTGCGTATATAACCACTACTTTCACAATAAACAAGCAAGTTTTTATCAAAAAAGGTATCTAAATAGGGTTCTTTTCAATCAATCGACCCTTATCCATACTTATATCGACCGCGTATTAAACCCTTTTCAATTAGTTCTTCAACAGAAAATGGTTAACACATTTGAAAGTTTCAATGCATGAAATTTAATCATGAATTAAAGAGGCCCCATACACAAATTATTTTCTGAATAATGTCTGCATAGAAAGCCCTTTCTTGATCAAAGTGTTAAATCGTTTTAAAAGAGGAACCAATCAGATAATGAAACAAATGCATGAACATTTAGGTCCAGTTTTTTTACACATATTTGTCACGCGTTATTTTAAATTATAACGGACATATAAACAATGGACATTTCTGCATTCAGCGTGCATCATCTTCTCAACGTGAGAAGTGCAGAATAGTACAGTGCAAAATTGCGATTAACTGAAAATTAAATTGAATTGAACATATCTGAACCGGCTATAACTATGTACTATAAACTTTAATCAATAAGGGGTTTTTGGACACAAGGGGTTATAAATCAAACGACCCCCATACTCACATCGGCTGCGCGTCTCCATGGTCATGTCCTCGACGGGCTCGAACTCCGTGTCGGTATCGAGGTCGTCGCTCGTCTAGACAACACGTGCATGCATGCTCTATTATGGTGCTTGTTCATTGTGACAGTTCGTTTTTTATTTTTTAGTCGCATTAAATACGACAGTTCTCTGATTCCTTTCATCTATCAACAGTTGTTATATAATTCTCTTCTTGTAAAACAACTTTAACAGCGAGTAGTTGCTATTCTATCGTAAGTATCTGTTCTTTGAAAATTTCTCATTTGTAAAGAATTCGAATGCTAAACTAAAAATGAAATTTAACAGTTTATGGACAACAATTAAATATATTTTGAATTATTGTTGTATGAAATAGACAGAGTTTCTTCGTATATTTTTCTTGAATGGTAATAGAGGTAATTAACACAAAGAGAATTCGAAATAATATACTTTTTCACTACAACCTGTCGGAACGGAGAGACGGATCAAGGAACGTTATATTTACTAGTGAATGATACTGAGAATATTAATTATAGAACTGTCACAATAACTGCACCATAATATAAAACATAAAATAAATGAAATGAAAAAAAAACATCGATCCGAAATTTTAAATATCAAATGTATAACTGAAAAAGATATTAAAAATTCGGATCAATGCAATGAAAATAACATAAATAACAATACAAATGAACAAAAACGACAGCAATGTAAATAACGAACGAAAAACAAAGAAAAATTCATGCAAAAGACACCCTCAGACATTCGACACGTGACCCCTAAAGGTCTATGACCTTTCACGATCTTCAAGCTGTTAATATTGGATTATTAGTTGAAATTATATCACAAATAACACTCGGCATTGTCAATTGTCATTATATTGGTAATTACGTGTACGTAAATTTAAAACAACAGCGAAAAAATAAGAGCGCACCTAGTAAAAATTTGGTCCTTCGAGACCCATTAAAAAACTAGCGTAAATTTTTTTCTGTTCGTCCGATCAATTCGTTTCAAATTCATCACGAACCGCGTCTCCATGTTCCTAACACTACAAATCCAATATCAACGGCCACATGCAAGCTACACAAAGCTGGCGCGAACGCAAGACACGACCGAATCACCCCATCTCGCTCACATTTGCTCCGCGTCTCCAGCGTGTACTGCTCGTCGAGTTCCACGTCCTCCGGGTCTAAATCTTCTTCGTCCTATAATAATTTATATTCATCTATTTTGACAAATCGTTCTCGCGTTACACAACACCCGTCGCTGGTCCCGGCGCCGTCCGGTTACAGACGTTAAAAGATTACCGATACAATGGTGCGTGTTCTTTTCCCAAAATCTATTGCAAAATCTGTCCAGTAGTGAGAAAAAATCCTATTCAACTCCTAGGTATTTTAAAATCTATATTCCAATTAAGAATGATACGCTCGATTGAGCGCCTTATTGTGACGTCATTGTTGTTATTTCTAATGAATTCAATATGTGAGACCTTAGCTAATGTACAATGTTTTGTTTTTCAAAAAATTAAGGTTTAAAGTAATTTATTCTCACTACTCATTTACATGAGATACTTAAACATAAATATTAGATGAAATATAGTTAAAATGTAGTATAGATAATAGTTTTTTATTTGTTTTATTTACTTCTAATTTTATAAGTCATCAAAAAAATTGACTTCCACGACTTCTAAGTTAATCGTATTAACAAAAAGGACTCTATATATAAACGTCATCGACTTCTTTATTCTTATATGGATCGCATAAACACATGAGTAATAGAATAACAACTCTCTACAGTCCCCTACAGGTCCAATATACATGAACACGACATCAATTCGCTTTGCCTTCGTAAAATACTGAACCCCTTCCAACCCCACTGACCCCCCGACGACCCCGCGAATTCCCCCGCGACCCCCAACTCACCCGGTTCATCAGCACGGCGCGGCGTATCTCGCGCACGGCGTCGTACACGAGCCGCGACGCGTCTATGAAGTCGTTCTCGTCGAGGCCGCCGCCGCCGCCGCCGCCGCCCAGCGCGGACACCGCCGCGTCCACGCGCACCGCGAACTTCGACATCACTAATGTACAAATAAACAACCATATATGTCGGGGAATTTGAATAAATGTCGATAATTAATTAAAATCAGTTACACTGATGTGGGAATCGAGCACGCTTCGGCACGAATTTTGACCAGCTCGCACCGGAGAAGTACCACACCCGCACAAGAGATCGGCGTGTACGTCTATGTATAAATAGTAGCATGCTGCTATGTTTCATTAGGTTAGTGGGGGAGGCGGAAGCCCATATCCTTTTCCTTGCCCTTCCTAGTCCTTACCTTCATTCGTCTCGTCAATCCCTTTTCAATTTGAAGCCGCCAGGCGTAAGGTCTGTAATCGACCTTACCACTCACCAAATGTTCATGGCCGGTGGTAGCGCTTACCATCAGGCGACCTATCAGACGATATCGACCTATCATTTATTTATTTAAAATAAATAAATAAATGTTAAGTACATGGATAATGTATGTTAACAACTGGTAGAAGCCTCTGGCTCCTGAGACAGTATTATACTGTTTCAGGAGCCTAAGGATTCATATAACTGCACATGTAACGTTTTTATGCAAAAAAATATTTTATTTATTTATTTATTTAATGTGTAAAATAAGTGCTAGTCCTATCCGACTGTATTCAATGTGATGTTGATTTTAATGAATGAAACGCAGATTCAAAACAATTTTGAATTTAATGTTTTCAGCAAATCTTAGTTACATCTTATACACTGAGGAGCAAGAAAGCAAGAGAGCGAGCGAACAAGTGAACAAACAAAAAATATTTCAGACTAACACAGATAATTTATAATGCAGACAATTAATATAAACATTGCCATATAAAATAACCCAATGGTATACACTCTGATATACAGAGTACATTCTAATAGGAATGTATAATCACTGTTTAATTCTCACACATATATGGCGGATATCAATTGTGTTTTAATATTCTGCTAAATAAATAATTGTCAGTTGAGATACAGATGTCGCTTTTCACAACTTGTCACAACTCGTGTCGCTATTGAATGCTATAAAATGTCGAATCACTTAGAAACGTGACGCATTCGTGCGGACAGTGCCTTGGTGTTCGTGCGTCGTTTATTCAAAGTCCAGCCCAACTACCCTCCACTTCGTTATGGTCCTTGCGACTGGCTGCGATCTGTTACCAACGGACTACATGAAGTTAAGCAGTTGGGCGAAAACCTACTGCACTGACAAAACTCAAATTTAAACGCACAGCACGGCAAATATCATTACCAACAAAATCGTAAACCTCCTGCAAGGTTCACCGTTAGTCCTTCGGGCATTTAATACAGGGACACTGAAAATTCACCGGCTCACAACTACGGCCAGTGCAAACGCAGGCGCACCCGACCGACCTTATACGTTACACGACTCAATGACCGACAGCTACGCCATCTACTGGTGAATATGAGACAATGCATATATCTATTTAACAGATACAAAAACTACACCTTCTTCTTTAAAGTCGGTTAAAAGTCCAAAAACACACGTTTGCCTTGGCAGTCGCATCACACACTCTCGTGATGTCAGCGTCACATAACGTCAAGGTTGGGGTCAGGTCAGTGAATTTTAAAATTGATCATTAATTTTTAAACACACTTATATTAGCTTCACCTGTACGTTTGTATATAACCGACTCGTTTGGACTCGATTTTGACCCACTGCAAACGGACAGATTGAATTCAAACTCTGTACACTTATCGCGGATCGGTGACAATACAGTAGTTACATGAGTTTATCTTATTATCCTGATTAGGATCGGCGGGATTAAATAATTTAGTTGAATATATCATTAAAGTTAGCATTTATAATAGACAAGCTGCGCCCCGCGGTTTCACCCTCGTAAGTCCGTATCCCGTAGGAATATCGGGATAAAAAGTTGCCTATATGTTATTCCAGTTGTCCAGCTGTCTACGTATCAAATATCATTGCAATCGATCCAGTAGTTTTTGCGTGAAAGAGCAACAAACACACACACACATCCTTACAAACTTTCGCATTTATAATATTAGTAGTATAGTAGGATGTATCATGTATTATTTGATTGCTAATATAACTATATTAGCAATCAAATATATGTTATTCCAGTTGTCCAGCTATCTACGTACCAAATTTCATTGCAATTGGTTCAGTAGTTTTTGCGTAAAAGACCGAAAAAAAAACACACACACATCTACAAACTTTCGCCTTTATAATATTAGAAGGATTAGTAGGTAGGATAGGATAGGACAAGACCAGTTATGACTCGCGGCTTCACTCGCGCGGTACCCGTGTAAAAAGTAGCTTATGTGCTGATCCAGGCTATAAATTAATCTCTTTAACAAATATCATAAAGATGTTTTCGCGTGAAAGATTAATAAACAAACATACATGCATATATGCGTGCATTTATAATATTAAAAGGACTAAATGTAAATCGGTTCAGCCGTTTTGAGTTACGTGTTGTAATTAACATAACTTTCTCGTATATACTAAGAATTTAAGATAATAAAGAAATGACTATATCAACTTATGTTTTAACATTATATGAAAGTATAACCCGGGACAAAAATCATTATTTTTTACAATAACCACCTTTCAAACCGAAAAAGAATCATCCAAACCGGTTCACCCACTCGATAATTCTCAACATTTAGAAATTAAAAACTTTTTAACGGATTTTTAATTGCGATTTATTCATTATATTATTAATTAACCCGACGTTTCGAACACTTTACAGCGAGCGTGGTCACGGGGAGACTGTCTAATCCGTTAAAAACATCTAATCCGTTGAAAAGTCTTTAATTTCTAAATGTATAATACTCGCGTAAAATCAAACACCAAGAAAATACTAATTCTCCACATTGCAGTCGAATTGCGAACCTCATTTTTTGTAGTCGGTTAGAAATTAAATCCATGTAAAGATGCGGCTAGCAGCCGCAACTCATCATAATAAAAAACCATTATAATACATATATTATTATTTTTTTGGTATTAAATTAACACAAATAATCGATAAAAAAAAATCGTAAAAAATACATGTCAAGGCGAACCAGGCGACGCGTCACCTAGCGGTATGCGACGGGCGTCATTGGATATCGCGTCACCTGGACCATCCATTGTGATAATATTTTGTATATATAACTATCTGCGCCCCGCGGTTTCACCCGCGTAAGTCCGTATCCCGTAAGAATATCGGAATAAAAAGTTGCCTATATGTTATTCCAGTTGTCCAGCTATCTACGTAGCAAATTTCATTGCAATCGGTTCAGTAGTTTTTGCGTGAAAGAGCAACAAGCACACACACATCCTTACAAACTTTCGCATTTATAATATTAGTAGGAGTATAATAGTAGGAAGTAGGATATCCTAGCATTAGCCCGCGGCTTCGCGTGCTTATCGATGTTACCTTCCTCTTGAATCACTCCATCTATTAAGAAACAACCCTTTAAAAACCGTTGCGTTGTTTTAAAGACTTAAGCATACATAGGGACATATGGACAGATAGAGAAGGCGACACAGTTTTATACTATGTAGTGATTTATTATTAACTATTAGGTGTTCGCCCCCCGGCTTCACCCGTGGTACAAATATAGCCTATGTCACAGTACAGTATTAATTTGCCAATAGTGTAAGAAATATTCAAAAACGGTCTAGCGATTTTTGCGTGGAAAACTTACAAAAATACAAAAAAAAAATCCCTCTTAATAATATTAGTGTAGACATTAAATTAAACGTCGTACATGCCCCCTAATTTTCCATCGATAAAAGAAAACATATGTGAGAAATTTTGAAAGAAAAGAAAATTTTTTTTCTTTTCTTTCAAAATTTCTCATTTATAAAGTATTTCAATGCTATAAACTAAAAATTAAAAAGAAAACATATGTTTTCTTTGTGTTTTCCTATTTCATTCTTGTTCGTCGTAAATGTTTACTTTAGAATCGTATAGAAAATAATAAAATAATAGTTTAAAAAAACTAAAAAACACGCTTTGAAAAATGGAATAATTTTATCAAATTAGTGTATTGTCATCGGTCCTCAATAAATCTACAGAGTTTGAACGAAATCTGGCCGTTTAAAGTGGGTCAAAATCGCGCCCAAAGAAGTCGGTTACAAACAAACATACAAACAAACATACAAACACACATACAAACAAACATACAGGTGAAGCTAATAAAAAGCGTGTAAAAAAGAATGTGCGGTTGCGCGCGCCAAACACGGCCGCCATTTTGAAGATTATATCAAGAATATGCATGTGATAAAAAATAAAAACAATGATGATATAATGATGATGATACACAAATGAATCGATCTGATTTCAATAACACATTTAATTGATTTTATGATATGAAGTTAATGATGATAAAAATACTTGTAATTTTTATCACCAACTAGCGTTCGTCCGCGGCTTCGCGCGCGTTAACTTCGGAGTAGTTTAACACGTGTGTTTAATGTAAACACGTGTTTAATCCTCTTCTATCCATTAAATAAACCATACCATCAAAAATGTTGTGCACTTTGCAAGATCTAAGCATACATACATCCTTTCTACTAATATTATAGATGCGAAAGTTTGTAAGGATGAGTGTGTGTTTGTTACTCTTTCACGCAAAAAGTACTGAACCGATTGCAATGAAATTTGGCACGTAGACAGCTGGACAACTGGAATAGGATATAGGCAACTTTTTAACCCGATATTCCTACGGGATACGGACTAACGCGGGTGAAACCGCGGGGCGCAGCTAGTACATACACATGGACAGATGCGGGAAGCGACTTCGCTTTATACTACGTAGTGACAAGCGCTCCGTCATGGCTTCGCTCGCGGCACGATCTCTCCAGAAGAACCGGCCTACTGCCATAAAAACGTTGATAGAAAAAAATTGCCAATTTAGTGGAGCTGGTATTAGAAAACCCATTTTCAAACCGCTTCACGGCGGAGAAATCAGCGGACGTATTTAAAAAAAAAATCATCAAAATCAGTCCACTCGTTCCAAAGTTCCGAGTAAATAAACCGAAAAAAAAAACAGTCGAATCGAAAACCTCCTCCTGTTTTTGTAGTCGGTTGAAAACACAGAGGAACATGTAACCTAATGGGAAACTTTTGCATTTTTGTATGTTTGCAAGGTTTTCACGCAAAAACCGCTGGCCCGATTTCGAAAATTCTTTCATCGTTAGATAGCTGCCACTTCACCGAGTGATATGACATAGGCTATATGCATACAGTACCAAGTAACGCGGGCGAGGCCGGGGCGAACAGCTAGTCAGTTATAAATAGAGATGAACAATGTGTCAAGCACGAGTTTCGCAACAATGCAAAAACCCGTATCTTATCGAAAGCAGCCCAGCCGCCACGGTCGCGGACCACTTCAGGACAGCATCGATCCATAAATATATATATACATACTACCATTAATATATACATAGTGTCTGTCTGTATGTTCCACTTACGCGGTTGTACTGTTGCTCTACATATGCAAAAACAACTGCCGAAAAAACTGAATGTTCTCAACCCTTTTTCCACCTCTAGAAAAAAAACCTAAGAAACAAGTAATTATAATTAGAAAAATAAACGGCCGGAATGTTAAAGCAAAAACACTTGAGAACATAATCCTATTAATAATATTATAAATGCGAAAGTTTGTAAGGATATGTGTGTTTGTGCGTTTGTTGCTCTTTCACGCGAAGACTACTGAACCGATTGCAATGAAATTTGGTACGTAGACAGCTGGACAACTGGAATAACATATAGACAACTTTTTATTCCGATATTCCAACGGGATACGGACTTACGCGGGTGAAACCGCGGGGCGCAGCTTATATACAGAACAAAATTGAAAAACAAGATAATTTAACGATCATTCAATCATCTCGAGTTATAGATTCCACTTCTTCTTCTCCTTCTCTTTTTTAATTCACCAATCCAATGTAAATGGAAGACTCAGGACTCAAATTACAGACAATCCGACTGATATTGTACATGACATTTAACATCTGGAACTGGTGGTAGTAGAGATTGCATAGTAAGATGCCTTCACGCGTCAGTCACCATGTCTACCCGCTCAGCCGGTGATCAATGCAAATTGTTGAAGACCCAAATCAAACTCAATCGTTTATTCAATCAATTAGACTTCTTTTAGAAGCATTCTGGAATCGTCACAACACAGTTGTAACATTTACCGCCGGTTCGGAAGGCAGTTTCCACAGAGAAGAGCCGGCAAGAGACTCTATAGTGGGTATCCTAATCATTGTACACAACAGCTAAGCAATGGGCATCCTTCCCTAAGAAGGCCTGATCATTTTTCCCGAGCAAAACCAGCTGGACCTCTACAAAGCCAGGGAGAAATAGGTACCTTCTAAGCAGACGTGCACCCAAGTAGACCACATTGCCGCTTTCCACCAGGTAGAATTTTAGCCTATCGACTGTTAAAAATTAGATGTACTCTTTGTACTCTTATGTATTGGTTTTCTTAATAATTTTTGGATTACTTTATGTCAACGTCGGCTGTGGAGCTGGTGGGTCGCCTGATGGTAAGCGCTACCACCGCCCGTGGACATTTAGAAAGGTTATGCCTATCCAAACGGATTACCGAATTTAAATTGGAAAGGGATTAAGAGAGGATTGACGAGACGAATATGACAAAGGACTGGGAATGGGAAGGAAAATGATATGGGTCTCCTCCTCCTATACAGCAACAAAACGAAAAAACTACGCAAGCAAATAAAAAACCTCCTTTCTTGGTATCGTCGTTTTAAAATTCACACACAAAGACAGTTTATACGCGAGTCAATCCGCGGGGCAGCGCTTGTGAATAAAACTCACAAAACTATATTCGATACGTGTAAAATATTATATTGCGTAACGGCGAGGTCGTTAGATTGTCGGATGGGATTTATTTACAAATACATATCCAATAAGTTGGACCACATTGTTTTCTCGTGTGTTTGATCTTACGCGAGTATTATACATTTAGAAATTAAAGACATTTTTTTAACGGATTTTGAACGCGATTTATCCATTATGTTATTAAATCGACGTTTCGAGCACTTAACCCGTGACCACGCTCGTAATATAATATAAAATTAGGTAATAGCTAATGTAATGCATAATTCGCGTTTAAAATCCGTTAAAACGTCTTTAATTTCTAATTTGGACCACTTCGAGCTGAATTTGCCGAGTCTTAGTTGAGACTTATATAGCCAATTGAGTTTATGCTGTATCATAAAAATGGCCCAGTAAAACCCGTATCAATTAGAAGACATATTTAATAATTAATGTATTATTGAAAAATCAACCCATCTGTATGACAATAGGCAAGAATAGTTTATAACGATTTTCATGAGTTCCTATCTCGTTTGAAATGGTAAATTAAAAAAATCTAAATTAAAAAAAATCCACTAGCACTAGAGTGGATAAAAAACGACAAACAGCAACAACATAGCGTTTTTCAAAACACTTTAAAATCGCACCACCTCTGCGTTTGGTCATGGGAGGTGGTGATCGCTCACCATCAGGCGAACCACCAGCTCAGTTGGCCATAAAAAACATATATTCCATCTGAAAACCAACTCATAATGGAACCCATTACATCATGCATATCAAGATCCAATCCATATCTACTTATCACAAAAACATCACCTAATCACGACAACTCGAATTCTTATCACCGATATCTTATCACCCCGAACCTACCATCCCGTGCGGACGCATCTCGACAGCGACTCACTCATCATCATGCTACCGTTGGTGGTGTTCCTGCTCTTCACCGCCGTCCAGGCGAGGCTCCGGCTGGACCCGCTGGTCGACACCAAGCAGGGCCTGATCAAGGGTCTGCGCGCCGACGATGGGGACTACTCCATGTTCCTGGGCATACCGTACGCCGTCGTGGACGAGGACAATCCATTCGGGGTGCGTATTGGAGTCCACTTGTGGACCGGCTGTGTCGAGATATGGCCTCGCGGAAAATATCCGAACGTCGCAATATTTTTTCTCGTAACTTTTGACACGTGTTTGTCAAATCGTCGTAGCGTATGTCATATTGAAAAAATATTTAAGGAATAGGAATAGGAAAAATATAATAAGGAATAGGGTAAAAAAAAGTATTCGAAACAACGCCTCGTGCCGTACCGTGGCCACGTCTGACCTTTAGCCCATGATCCCACCTCAGTATTGAATTTCTTCTAAAGTTTTGCTTTCATGTGCCAAAAAAGGTTGTATTGTGTATTTTTAATGCAGAATTAAATACACAATTGGCATTCTGCACTCCTATAAAGAAAGTTTGTAAGGATGTGTGTGTTTTTGTTGCTCTTTCACGTAAAAACTACTGAACCGATTGCAATGAAATTTGGTACGTAAACAGCTGGACAACTGGAATAACATATAGGCAACTTTTTATCCCGATATTCCTACGGGATACGGACATATGCGGGTGAAAGCGCGGGGCGCATCTATGTGTAACAAACATCCTTACATCCATCCATCCATCCATACTTACAAATTTTCCCGTTTATAATCGTAGTAGAATTCAAACATTTGTTATTTTTATAATATACGTTCACAATTCCTAGAATCGATAATTTGAATCGGAAATTATCGATACGATGAAGCGAAAACAATTTTTTTTCAATTTTTTTTTTTAAATCTATACTAATAAAGCTGAAGTGTTTGTTTGATTGTTTGAACGCACTATCTCAGTAACTACTGGTCCGATTTGAAAAATTCTTTCAGTGTTAGATAGCCTAATTATTGAGGAAGGCTATAGGCTGTATATGTACCACGGGCGAAGCCGGGGCGGACCGCGGAGCTTATACGATTCGATTTCGCAACTGCGATAAACGATAATGCCTTTATAAGATCACAATCCGTTCGTAGATAAATCGCAAGGTTGAATCCACTTGAGTGTAGCATAACATAGTTTTATTTTTAACGTTATTACCAACCTCACTGTAATAATTTCACTGATCCTGGTGCGTTCCATTCGAGATCACGGGGATCCCTTTTTTTATAGTGGGGAAATCTTACATAGATACCCACGCCCCCCCGGGGAAGAGGCCGTGGGTTATGTCGGATTCCTACCGACTATAACCCCACTGTGTACCGTCGAGCCGCATAAGTGAAGGGGCAACGGGAGCTGGTCCGTTCGTCTTCGTCCGCGACTTCCCGGGATCCCTGCTATTATTCTTTGGCACCACCACCGAGCAGGTTGAGTGGGTGGGTGGTGGTAATCCCACATGCTGCACTTTTCTCGCAAAGCTTCTCTTTTGAAGATTTCCTCTTCGTTAAAAAAACACACTGTAATATCACTCGCTGACCCGGCGAACGTTGTTCTGTCTTATTCTTATCATTTAGGGATATAAAAAAATATCTTAATCTGCCCGATATGCACACAAAGTTTCATTTGAATCGGTCCACCCGTTTCGGAGGAGTAAGGTAACTAACATTGTTACACGAGAATTTTATATATAAGAAGAAGATGAAGGCGAAAGTTTGTTTGTTTGCGTTCATTTTATGGCGTAGCAGAGCGGTTTTGTGATATGACTTTTGCGTCCGGAGATAGATAGGAAACATGGGTTTTTATCATGGGAAACGTTGGAATTTCTTTTGACAACGCGAGCAAAGACGCGGGTGTTAAGCTAGTTAGTTGTTATTGAATGTTTGTACGTCAATCACGCTGAGGTACTGAACGAAATTTGGTGTAATTTGGTATACAGACAGGACATGAGCCGATAATCCCAAGGGAGCACTCCCCTGGGATAAAACAGGAATCTCGATATGAGAGCGGAGCCGAAACGAGCGTCTAGTTATAAATGGTTTAGAATTTAAAATATTAGTAATACACGGATTAAGGATGTACAAGTAGGGGGATTTTAATGGCGTAATAATTAATTAATTATTTAAATATACGTACAGGATTCTACATGCAGTTTCCTCAAGTTTAAGTCTATTTATGTATAATAATTTTATAATAGGTATATTTACATTTGTAACATTATTCTTATGTATTAGATATTTATATAATTCATGTCAATTTAAAACGAAGGGGCTGTCGCATAGGCGACCAAGAAGGTCATTTAAGCCAGGGCGAGATGTATCTTTATTATTGATTTTGATTCGCTAACCATGCTACTAAAGGAAACAAACCAACGAGTCACGCATGTAATAACATCGTTAATGTAGCTATTTATATAGAAATTTAATAAAATCAATAGCCGTTCGTTAGTCTCGGTAGAACTCGAGAATGTCTGCGCCAAATTTGATAATTTTGGGTTTGAAGCATTCACAATAGTCCAGGGATCAGTCATTAAGCGTATAAGACCAATTAAAATAAAAAAAATAATCTAAAACCCCTCTTCCCCAGGAAGCGCAACCGCACCCTAAATTCGAGGAAGTTTTCGAAGCGTACGACGACTCAGCGATATGCCCCCAAGTGGAAGAGTTCAACCACACCATCGTCGGCACCCTGGACTGTCTGCACCTCAACATCTACGTGCCCAACAAGGCCAGCTCCAGGAACCGCCTGCCCGTCCTGGTCTGGATCCATGGCGGCGGTTTCGAGATCGGCTTCGCCGGCCGCTACCTCTACGGTCCCAAGTTTCTCGTGCGAAACGACGTCATCCTGGTCACGCTCAACTACCGCCTCGGCCCGTACGGGTTCATGTGCCTGGACACTCCAGAGGTGCCCGGCAACCAGGGCCTGAAGGATCAGGTGCTAGCGCTCAGATGGATCAAGGCGAACATAGAAGAGTTCGGCGGCGACATCAACAAGATAACTGTGTTCGGGGAGAGCGCTGGCGCAGCCTCCGTTGAGTACCACTTGCTGTCCAATAGCGAGAGGCTGTTCAACCAGGCGATATTGCAAAGCGGGTCGGTGTACGCCGGTTGGACAATGCGAGACTCGGACAGTTCGGTACCATCAAAACTGGCGAAACAGCTCGGCTACGAAACCGACAGCGTCGATGAAGCTTTAGCGTTCTTGAAGAAAACAGACGTGAAGCTAGTCATAGCTGCGGCGACCGAAATATCGCTCAAGTTCCGACCTTGCGTGGAAAAGGAGTTCGACGGTGTGGAGAGCTTCATAACAAGCCACCCGGTGAACGTGAACCAAGTGGCGAAGGCCAAGAACATGGCGATACTGAGCGGCTACAACGACCACGAGTATCTGATGGCGTTTGTGAACCAACCGGAGGAGTTCTTCGCGAAAAACGATCCGTTCGACAACCTGCTGCCGCAAAATTTCAACGTGGACGCCTTGGGAGGCCGCGAGCGGCTCGTGCGCCGCTTCTACATCGGTGACAACGCGGTCAGCAAGCAAGCGAAATGGGACCTGATCAACTTCCAATCAGACATTTACATCAACCATCCGGTGCAGCGGAGCGTCGAGCGATTCGTCAACAGCAACGCGAAGAAAGTGTACCACTACATCTTTTCATACAACGGCGGCAGGAATTTCGTCAAGAAACGTATGAACATCACGGTGGGCGGCGCGGCGCACGCCGACGAGTTGGGCTACCTGTTCGACATGACCATTCTCGACAGGGACGTGTGTGAGAGCGACCAGTTGATCGTGGACAGGGTTACTGAAATGTGGACCAACTTTGTTAAGCACGGGTGAGGCTGTTTTTATAGGAATTTATACTAAACCCTACACTATTTACACTAATTATGATGGTTCAATGTTTGTAAGTTTGAACGCGCTAATCTCAGGAATAGTAGATCCTATGGCGATATAAGTTACAGAAGGGTGAAAGAAATTCAGAAATAGATCCAGTGGGAACTCTTGGTAGGTAAGTTCTTATACTGGATAGTTCATTTTAACATCACGCTACGCACGTTGAAGCAACGAATCAAATAAATAAATAACATATCCTATTCAATTAGAATACTTCAAGAAGCATTTTTGAATCGCCATAAAATAGTTTTATAAGTAGGTTCTATAGATAAGAGCCGGTGATAATATAAAAGCGAAAGTAACTTGTCTCTCTGTCTCTTCTTCACGTCTAAACCACTGACCTGAAACATCATTTTATTCTCTACACGCTCACCTGATCACGAACTGCCGACTTATCGATATAGGTCATTTATTTATACTTATCGATTCACAATTGAACCCCCACTACTTTTAAGTACGCAATCAATCCAAAAGAAAACGCCTAACCAAACAAATCTTTCCAGCAACCCCACGCCGGAAGTGTCAGAGCTCATCCCCGTCGCCTGGCCGGCGGTCACCAAAGACAGCCTCAACTACGTGGACATCAACACGATGGTGCGCCTGGGCGCCAGGCCCTTCGCCCACCGGCTCGCCTTCTGGGACCTGTTTTTCGACGCTAACATGCACGCCGTTAAGGGCTACGAGAATTGAGTTAGCGACTCCATATTCAACTTATTTCATTTTTTAAACGATTGTCTCACGTTATTTGACGATTGGAACACTCCTGGCGAGCGAAAAACGCTTGTTTCAAGAGGTTCCGTTCTTCCATTTAACATTATTGGAATAGAAATATAATAAGGACTAATATTTGTATTCAAAATTTATAGTTCCAATGATTTTTTTAAGAGTTTAAGGTTAGGAGCCCAGTTCGCTGGGTGCCAGACAAAATTTTTGTATCCAAAAAGCGTTTAAATATACGATTTTAATTAAATTTAGGTCTCCTTAAGGTCCTCCTTAGACCTTCGCTCACGCGTGCTAGCATTATGCCGTTTTAAATACTGAAAAATTCTCATCGTGTTAACGCACCTGTCAGTTTTCCGTTTTATATATTTGGATTGTTTAAAGTCTTGCGACTTTTCTGTTTGTTTGTATGTAAGTACCGTGAGATTTCAAGGCACAGCCAAGTGACTTTGTTTTCAATAAACTGTTTTAAACAAAATTGTATGTGTTTTTATATTATTCTTCTATCCGACGATAGCAATCCATCCATTTTTACGAGATATGTGTCGCCGGAATAAAACGCGCTACCGTCGACTTTATGCTCCACTAAAATCGGTTTAACCGTTCCGAATAGAACATTTTATAACTGACTGACATATTAAGTCATATAAAAGAATTAGATCTTATACCTTTAAACGAGCAATTCTTGTATATATATATATATATATATATATATATATATATATATATATAATTGGAATCTCGGAATCGGCTCCAACGATTTTCATGAAATTTAGTATACAGGGGGTTTCGGGGGCAATAAATCGATCTAGCTAAGAATTTTTTTTAGAAAATGTCATATTCGTGTTTTATTTGTGTTTTTTTTCCTGACATCTATTGGTGAATAATAATACTATTTTGCTTCGTAGCTACCTGGACAACTGAAATAACACATAGGCACTTTTTATACCGATATTCCTACGGGATACGAACTTACGCGGTTTCAACCGCGGGTCACAGCTGGTAATTTTTAAATTTTGTAACTTGATGTGAACGAAAAATTCCCCATTTTTCCGCTTTCAACTTTTAAAAACCTGCTAATATTATAAATCCTATCTTATCTTAGTCCTACTAATATTATAGATGCGAAAGTTTGTAAGGATGTGCGTGTGTTTGTTGCTCTTTCACGCAAAAACTACTGAACCGATTACAATGAAATTTGGTGCGTAGACAGCTGGACAACTGGAATAACATATAGGCAACTTTTCATCCCGATATTCCTACGGGATGAGGACTTACGCAGGTAAAGTTATAAATTAATTTTAATAACTCTCTCTAACGGATTTTAAACGCGATTTATTCATTATATTATTAACCCGACGTTTCGAACACTTTACAGCGAGCGTGGTCACGGGGAGACAGTCTCCCCGTGACCACGCTCGCTGTAAAGTGTTCGAAACGTCGGGTTAATAATATAATGAATAAATCGCGTTTAAAATCCGTTGAAAAGTTTTTAATTTCTAAATGTATAATACTCGCGTGAAACCAAACACAAGAAAATACTATAACTCTCTCTAAATAAATCGTTTTTAAGGAATGAGAAAATAACATTAAAACATCGACATGTATTCTGTCAGTTTGATATAATTTTATATGAAACACATTGAGGTCAACAAAAAATAATAAATTGAGTTAAAAAAATAATTAAAAAACGCTTTAATGACATAATTAACTTAACTGTCTCATTTGCTCTTACGCAGAGTATACGTAAGGAAATTATTGAATCCCGCCGATCCTAATCAGGATAATAAGATAAACTCATGCAACTACTGTATTGTCACCGATCCGCGATAAGTGTACAGTTTGAGTTCAATCTGTCCGTTTGGAGTGAGTCAAAATCGAGTCTAAACGAGTCGGTTACATACAAACATATAGGTGATTCTAATAAGAGCATGTCAAAAATAACGTATGTATGGTGATAAAACCTAGTTTGTACGTCTGTAAAGCTAGAAAGGTCAAGTCGGCAGAATCACTCGAATTATATCTCAAAATTTAGTGCTCATTTA
>NW_024045133.1:283630-284772 GCF_012273895.1 Zerene cesonia | reverse complement strand
ACTAAATGAGCACTAAATTTTGAGATATAATTCGAGTGATTCTGCCGACTTGACCTTTCTAGCTTTACAGACGTCCTAGTTTGTATGGATGAGTCAATGTGTGTTTAATGTTGATGCAAAAACTGCTGAATCGATCTCAGTGTAATGTAACGAATCGCGATAAAAATGAATGACTTTATTATTCGTTTTCATAAGTTTTCTGAAATTTTGTAGATGTTCTTACAATACATATATTAATATTACGTTTTTTTGAATGTTTGTAACGGACAATCTTAAAAAAAAACTAAATCGATTCGTTTTCTTCTGTTATAATTACATAATTTTTCACAACTCCCTAATTTCGCATGTATTTTCTCGTTATATAACAACTAGCTGTTGTCCGCAGCTTCACCCGTGTGGTCGAAAGAAATTTTCTGGTACACACTGCCATCCCCTATTTTATCTCTTATGCCTACATACACAGCACGCCAAATTTCAGTCCAGTAGCCTGTGTTGTGCGTTGATAGATCAGTCAGTCAGTCAGTCAGTCAGTCAGTCAGTCAGTCAGTCAGTCAGTAAAACTACACAAAGGATTTTCATGGTAGTTTTTTTCTTAGTAGATAGAGCGATTTAAGAGGAAAGTTCATGTGTATAATTATATCCATTTAACCACTCCGTGCGAAGCCGCGGGCGGAAGCTAGTATATATTAAGATACTTATGCAACAGCGGATCTAAAAACGTAGCAGTTGAATACATCTCGACGTATTTCCAGCGAGCAATCCGATAAGATATCAGTAACTGCGGCCGTGGTATCTTATCATAGGCTACTTGTCATTTCTTCGATACACCGGCTGCCCTACAGGCTACCTACCTAGGCTGGGCCTATCCGATACGTCAGTCTTCACCATTTTAGTTTAATTACCTACTTAGCCCTAAGCCTGCCATAAGCCATATCGGGTAGGATGTACAAAAAATTTCATGAGATTCGGTCCAGCCGCTACGGAGGGAGTGTGGGAACGAATATTGTGATACGAGATTTTTATGTACTACAAGACAAATTACTTGTATGTCAATATAACTCGCAGATACGTCTGTAAAGCTAGAAAGGTCAAGTCGGCAGAATCACTCGAATTATATCTCAAAATTTAGTGCTCATTTAGTG
>NW_024045133.1:266700-282630 GCF_012273895.1 Zerene cesonia | reverse complement strand
TCGCAGATACTGTTCACTACATAGTGTAAAACAAAGCTTTCAGCCGTCTGTGTCTATGTACAAAGATCTTTGAAACTACGCAACATATTTTGATGGGGTTTTTTCTTAATAGATAGGAAAATTCAAGAGGAAGGTTTATTTGCATACTAGCTGCGCCGCGCGGTTTCACCCGCGAAGTCCGTATCCCGGAGGAATATCGGGATGGAAATGTTGCCTATATGTTATTCCAGTTGTCCGGCTGTCTACGTACCAAATATCATTGCAATCGATCCAGTAGTTTTTGCGTGAAAGAGCAACAAACACACACACACACATCCTTTCAAACTTTCGCATTTATAATATTAGTAGTATAGTAGGGTGTATCATGTATTATTTGATTGCTAATATAACTATATTTTAGGCACCATACAAAATGTATCACCAAAAAATTAAATTTGAATTAGATTTGTTTTCCTCTATGCTACGACGTCACTATCTGTGTGTCTGTGCGCGTGTTAAAACCAACGATTCTATCCTTCCTAATTTCCAAAAATAAGACAGGCGACTCAATAACTACCCACCACACACCACACCCACACCAACCACACACACACACACACACACACACACACACACACACACACACACACACACACACACGCACGCACATCACACATGCTGTAACTCTAACTGTCAATAGGGGTTTCTGAAAATCAGTGCTGCTAGTTGACTCAAAAGTCACTGCAGCTTCATACTGAGAGGCCCCTTTTGATAACAGACGTTGCCGCACAGTATCTGAGTTATTTTTTAGGTTGTAAGTTTTAATGTGTATAGTTTGTTTTTTTTTTTTTGTTCTAGTTTTTAATTAATTTACTGTTTTTTTTTTACATTTTTGTGTTTCTGTGTGGCCTTGTTATCGATAAATGTTTTTTATTTATTTATTTACATTTATAACTAACCCCCAATATCGAAAACGAACCACATCCCTCCGCACCGTACATCGAGACGTCGCCGACCCGTAAGTCGAAACACACCACGCCGGTGACCCCAAAACCGTCGCCTAGGTCACACGAAAACCGCACAGCGCTGTGCTGTGACCTTCCGAACCCGCCCAACGACGAGCATATAAAAGCACCGCGCTGGTGGCGAGCTGCAGTCGTGTCATCCCGCAGCACCATCGTCAATATGGTTGGTTCATTTCATAATTACGCGAGTGTTTTACTATCGTTTCGAATCGCGCTATCTTTACAATCATCGACAATACAATTCATTAAAACTCGAATAAAAACATTTATTTATTCAATAAGACTTCTTATAGAGACACTTTTGAATCGTCATAACGCAGTTTTAACATTTACCACCGGTTCGGAAAGCGGTTTTTACAGAGAGGAGCCGGCAAGAGACTCTGTAGTTGCTATTATCTAATTATGTCAATTTTACATTTTAATAACATAAAGCCGAAGAGTTTGTTTGTTTGAACGCACTTATCTCAGGAGCTACAGGTCCGATTTGAAAAATTATTTCGGTGCTAGATAGGCCATTTATTGAGGAAGGCTGTAGGCTATATATGTACCACGGGCGAAGTCGGGGCGGACCGCTAGTAGGTAATATGTTTACATAATAATAGTTCCGAAGAAGATTATTCCGAAGAAGGTTTTTTGCAGTAATAAACAGCTAACGTAATTTAAACACTATTTATAAGTGATGGTTCTTGTGCATTATTATTATGATATACTAGCTGTTCGCCCCGTCTTCACCCGCGGTACATATATAGCCGATGTCACTCAGTGAAGTCGCAGCTTTGTAATGGTGAAAGAATTTTTTTTTAATCGCTCCAGCCGTTTTCCGCGTGAACACGTTGCAAACATACAAAAGTAAAAATGTTCGTGGTGGATTATATAAAATTGATATTATTTTAAGAGCAACTACAGAGTCTCTTGCCGGCTCTTCTATGTAGAAACTGCCGTCCGAACCGGTGGTAAATGTTATAATTGTGTTATGACGATTCAAAATTTCTCATTTTTAAAGCATTTCAATGCTATAAAAACTAAAAATTAGATTCAAAAGTGTTTCTATATGAAGTGTTATTGAATAAATAAATGTTCGTGTTTGAAACAAGACTGAAGTAAGATTATTTTATAACGTGCGAATTTTAATACTGGGCTTGAAAAATTAAGATTGTTTTTAATATTGAAAACTCGTTTTTAAGTGCGTTTTATATGTTTATGTGAGTTTTTCAACCGAAACTTCAGAGAAGGAGGAGATTTCTATGAATTTGATTTAAATTTGATTAGTTAAAACTTGATACAGTTCTGACAATTTGAAAGCGATTTCGTTTTTTTCGTGTTAAATAATTATAAAGCATATACATTTAGAAATTAAACACATTTTAACGGATTTTAAACGCGATTTATTCATTATATTATTAACCCGACGTTTCGAACAGCGAGCGTGGTCACGGGGAGACTGAAAACGCTACGCGAATAAATCGCATTTAAAATCCGTTAAAAATTCTTTAATTTCAAAATTTATAATACTCGCGTAAAATCAAACACAAGAAAATACTAAGTATATACATTTTTACTGAAAAACAATTAAAGAGAGATCCTATGACTTATCGCGATGTCCAGTTTCAGAGTTTTAAATATTTAAAGGTTCGTAAAATAACTAATTTCGGTTCCCCAGAGTTATGACCAATAAAAAACATACCAAAAAAGAAAAACATATAAATATATAATACTTATATTCTAGTTCTTTACACAATACTAAATAATATAATTCATAGAAAATAAATAAACATAAAAATCAATGATTTCTACTGGATTCTTCAATAGATCATTTTCCGAAAAGAGATCGCATAATACAAGATGCGCTAAATAGTTTATGCACTCACGCGCCGGTCGCACGTGGGCCGTGTACCATAGAGTCAGGCATTAGCAGTATTTTTTTTTTGCAATATGTCGGATAAAAAATAACTGACAGCCCCCTTGGTACAGTGGTTAACGCGTGAGCGTAAAACCGAGGGCTCCTGGGTTCGATTCCCGGTAGGGACGCACAAAAAAAATCAATGTCTCGGTCTGGCAGGACACAGAAGGCTGATCGCCTACTTGTCCATATAGATCAGTGAAACAGATGTATATCATCTGCCCCATACCCCACTGGGGGACATGGGACTTAACTTTTTTTATTCAAAAATGGACATTTAGAGAAAAGGCTGGGTAGTGTAGTTTAACCGTAACACCATTTCTCGTTAATACGCGTTTGAATCGTCGAAATAAGTAATTTACCGTTTACTTCACATTTTACCCGCGGCGTCGCTCGCGCGGTACCCGGGTGAAAAGTAGCCTATGTGCTAATCCAGACTATAATCTATCTCTGAACCAAATTTCATTCAGATACGATGAGCTGTTTTCGCGTGAAAGGGTAAAGAGCGAACAAACAACTATCCATCCATTCATACTTCAAAAATATGGCGTTTTTAATATTAGTAGGACAAGCTTTTGACCGCGGCCTCTCACGCGATAATTCGGAGTAGTTTAATAGATATTATTATACATGTAAACCCTTCCTCTTGAAACACTGTAATTATTAAAAAAACCCCATCAAAATCCGTTGCGTAGTTTTAAAGATTTAAGCATACATAGCGACATAGGGACAGAGATAGCGACTTTGTTTTATACTATGTAGTGAAACTATAGTAGGCAATCTGAACTAATACATTTCTAATATAGATTTTAAATTTATCTATATTAAAAGTCTTTGAAATTATATAAAAACAGTCACATGAAGTAGATGTCGTAATCCACCGAGCAAACAATACCGCGCTTATTTCAAGTAGGCTAACTAACTTAAATGTCACTTACGCAACGTTTCCAAATTGAATAAATAACGCGTGCATAAACAAAAAAAGATGATATTTTAATGAAGTGAGCGTCTCACAAATGTCGAGGCCAAATATTTGCGTGTATATCGTTAAGCGCGAGGTTTCATTCAAGAGCGGAGCGGGTAGCGGATTAAAAAATATATATATTTTTTTTCAATCATAATAAGTTCAGCGTTTAAAGCAGTTAAACATAATTATTGTACGTGTTGAATTTATTGAAAGTTTATAGGTTCTTTAAATTATCGGTCTGAGAGTAGAAACGAATCAAAATTCATGTCTTTAATCCTACTTCCTACTAGTCCTACTAATATTATGAATGCGAAAGTTTGAAAGAATGTGTGTGTTTGATGCTCTTTCACGCAAAAACTACTGAACCGATTGCAATGAAACTTGATACGTAGACAGCTGGACAACTAGAATAACATATAGGCAACTTTTTATCCCGATATTTCAACGGGTGAATCCGCTGGGCGCAGCAAGCAAAATAATCATTAAAAAAACCTTAAAAAACTTGTGAAACTAATATGCTTCACATACATTATACTCGTAACTCTTTAAAAAGTTATATACGTTTCTGTATTCATCATTATTATTGCCGTGTTTTTAAAAACTGTTACATTAAAAACAATCGCCAAACTAATAAAGAAATCGCCCACCGCTCAGCGAATCAGCACTCACAGCCAAACTAACCACATTATAAACGCAGAACATTGCGCAAGCGCATTCCTCGAAGCCGTGATCAATCGTCACCCGGAGCACTATCGAAAAAACACCACTTGTTATTAATAACAAAAAAGAAACTTCTCCATTATGGCAAAAAAAAAACGCTCCCCGCTCCGCGCATCACCGCTCGCAGCCAAATTACCGACAAAATTATAAATATATTATGTTGGTTGCATCAAGCGTTGCGCAAGCGCACATCTCGAAGGAGCGAAAGGTCGGCCGCCGCCCGGGGCGCCATATACAGCGGACCTTCGGCCGTATATTGTAAAAAAAACACACATATATATATTTACGAAATAAACGATCGACTATAAATTTATGCGTCAAAGTTATCGAGTTGAATGCTCGATGCTGAGGGCTCGAAGGACCTGCGAGGGCGATGTCGGTAAAACGTATAAACACTGTGAGATTACAATCTAGACGGGCGACATATCGACGAAGATTTGAAACGATCAATTGTTGATTAAAAATAATATATACTTTAAAAAAAAAACTTAACTAAATTAGAAATGTTTTCAAATGAGTTTTTCATCCAGTAAAAAGTTTTTTTACCCAGTGAAAAGTTATGAAGTTACAAATACAAAAAGAAATAATAATCAATCAATCAATCATCAATGAAATTAAAAACCTTTCTATTTATTTTCGAAGTCGGTGGAAAACATTACGGAATTTTAGGAACAATGCTCGTTAATTTCAGTATTTCATTAATCCTGAGTCCTGGCGTTTATATTGAGGAAGAGTATGTCTTTAAATCCTATGTTCATGTTGTTTTTTATATACTTGTTGATTTGTTGTTTATTTGTTTTGGATTGCATATCGCCAGCGCTCAGGCTGAGTAGAAAGTGAATAGACAGACTAATTTCGTGTAGAAAAAACCCGATCTTTCAAAACGATCAAATCCTTCGACCACTCAATGTTGACCAATTCAAAAAAAATATAAAACCTACCCCCACAAGAAATAACCACTGTAGAAATTTCCAGAAATTCCTGATCGTCTCCTGCCTTGTCGCATTCGCGGCCGCCGACGTGTCCCACATCGTGGGGCACAGCGAGCGCGACGCCAAGATCCTGAAACAGGACCTGGACGTGGGGGTGGAGGGGCAGTACCAGTGGGTCGTCGAGACGGATAATGGGATTTCGGCACAGGCGAGAGGCGCCCTGAACAACCCTCAGGCCGTGAGTATTGCAGTTAGCTGGAGTATAGTGTGGGAGTCGAGTCATCATCATCATCACCATCATCATCATCAGCAATTATATCCACAGTTGGACATAATGGTCGTTGGGTCTAAGTTGGGTTGAGTCGAGTTACGAATTGGGACCAGCTAGCACCGGGGAAGTACAGCACCCCCACAGAAAACCGGCGTGAAATAATAGCGTGCTATTGTGTTTCGTACGGTGAGGAGGGGAGTCAAAGGGCCCGTATCCTTTTCCTCACCCCTCCCACTTATTTTTTCCCCGTCATCATTCCTTTTCTTATCCGTAACCATTAAAAGCGGGCAACGCATACCGCAGCGGCGCTACATCACGGGCGGTGGTGATCGCTTATCATCAGGCGAACCACCAGTTCAGTTGCCCGCCAATAAATAAAAATTCCACTCATACAGAATCCGCATAATGTGTTTTTGAGCGAGTATATTACGACATTGGGGCCTTCAAGAAAACAGCGTATATGTCCCTGAAAGGCCGGCGAAGCACTTGTAACACCTCTAGTGTTGCAAGTGTTTATGGGCGGTGGTGACCACTTAACATCAGGTGGCCCACCTGCTCCTTAGCTTGCTCTGCCATAAAAAAGCTCAAGTCTGCTTATAAAGTATGGGACACGAGCGAAAATAGTATAAAAAAAAACTCTTTTTCCATTATTCTTCACAATGTTTGATCAATTATTTTCCAAAATCCAGGAAAACCCAGCTCAAGTAGTGCAGGGACAGGCCCAGTGGACCTCCCCCGAGGGTGAGGTGGTCCAGTTCGCGTACACCGCCGACGAGAACGGTTACCAAGTACAGGTGAATATTCGCACAACTTTACAACAGGGGAGTCACGTGTACAGAGTTAGAATGGTGAAACATTTGACCTTTATAGAAATTACTAGCTGCGCCTACGCGATTTCACCCGCGTAAGTCCGTATCCCGTAGGCATATCGGGACAAATAGTTGCATATATGTTATGCCAGTTGTCCAGCTGTCTACGTACCAAATTTCATCGCAATCAGTTCAGTAGTTTTTGCGTGAAAGAGAAACAAACACACACACACATCCTTACAAACTTTCGCATTTATAATATTAGTAGGATATAATATTAATAGATATAAATTACACATCACGTTTGTCCGCGATGGACTCCTAAACTATTCGACTGAATTTAATCAAATCTGAACGCCATGTGCAGTTTGATCCAGCTTAAAAGACGAGATGATTTTTATTATTTCAGTTACGATAAATGACTACCAGATTGGTCTATATACATAGACACATGGTTAATAATCATTAATTACACTAACGATTACACATTTCCGTTGCAGGGCTCCCACGTGCCCACGCCCCCGCCAGTGCCCGAGGCGATTATACGCGCTCTGGAGTACATCAGAGCGCACCCGCCAAAACCCGAAGCGTAAACAACGAAACAACCGCCTATTTCCGTTAACCCACTTAACATTAACGGATACTCGTTACACTTGAATAAATTACTCTAGTATCAAAATTTTCGTTCAATACTCTCCAAACGGAACTCAATTGAGTGACACTCAACGTTGAGTGTCACTCAATTTTGAGTGTCCGTCGAGGAGTTTAGTGTTTTTACTAATGTTGTCATTTTAAGTGTTACTCTAAGTGTATAGTGTTATTTTTATATACTTTTATAAAATATAAATTATTTCAAAAATACAAAAAATAGTTTGGTTTCATTCAACACCACGTGATATTGAACAGAATAAATGCTTATATTATCGATTTTAGTGACATATAATGACTGTTGAATCTTAGAATTTGTAAAATTTATCAATATAAATACAGCCGCTAGAGCGCATATTTTTTAATTCTGTAAATTCGGATAACTCTTTTGTTGAGATTTCAACATACCAAACCTTTTTATATACTTCACACATAATTGAAATTACAAGTAAAGTATCCAATCATACAAAATATAATCAAAATTGGTTCAATCATTTCAGACATTAGTTAGTACACACTGACCGGTATTTTGACTATCGTATTGTATGGTATTTTGATTATAATAGGCAGAAGAAAAAAAAACAAGCTGTTTGTATCTTGCATACCCCTGATTGGATTTAAATGAAACATTCTCGTATAATAAAATTTAAAAATACCATTAAATGGTACAAACATTTGTATCACTACAAACGCTGTCAGCTTGATATAAACATTTGTATCACTACAAACGCTATCAGCTTGATACAAACATTTGTATCACTACAAACGCTGTCAGCTTAATACAAACATTTGTATCACTACAAACGCTGTCAGCTTGATACAAACATTTGTATCACTACAAACGCTGTCAGCTTGATACAAACATTTGTATCACTACAAACGCTGTCAGCTTAATACAAACATTTGTATCACTACAAACGCTGTCAGCTTGATACAAACATTTGTATCACTACAAATGCTGTTAGTGTTATACAAACATTTGTATCAATACAAACTCTGTCAACTTAATACAAACATTTGTATCACTACAAACGCTGTCAGCTTGATACAAACATTTGTATCACTAAAAATGCTGTTAGCGTGATACAAACATTTGTATCAATACAAACGCCACGTACCTTGATCGCGCAGTACAGTCACCGCCTCCAACACTCTCTTCGTGTAGATGCAAGGCTCGTAGTTGTCCATCTCTTGCGTGACAACCGAGCACACCCTACAGACAGACAAACATATAGCTCTTGCAGCTAGTTTAAATCCATTTCGAAGGACCAGTGTGAATATTCAGTGATCCTTCGAGCCGGCAAGTAAAATATTTATTAAAAACTAGACGCTCGTCCCGGCTCCGCTCGGGTATCAAGATTCCTGTTTTATCCCAAGAGATAAAAAGTATCCTATCACCCAACTCGGCTCATACCCTGTCTGTATACCAAATTTCACCAAAAGCCGTTCAGTAGTTAGTAGGACCGCTAGTCATTAATAAATGTATTTTCTTCCTTTCTTTCTTTCTTTGATGGTAAGTAGAGATGGGTTAGTCTTACGCAAATGAGTCGCACAGTATACCCCACTGCCTATTTTTAAATTCATGTAATCGTTTAAAATTTTTCCCTAGAATATTACTTGGTCATTCGTTGCAGTTTTATTTTCAAAGTTTTTTTTGTAACATTTATTAAACCGATTATTTGAAGTCTTTTTTAATATCACAGCGGGCAACCGAGCTGGTGGTGCGCCTGATGGTAAGCGATCACCACCACCCGTGAACATCCGTAGAGGTTGTGCCTCTACGGATGCACTGGCCGTTTTCAAGAGGAAAGGGATATAGAAAGGAGTCGAGGACTAGTAAGAAGGGAGCGGAGAGGAGCGGGCGGACTCACCGCGCGGCGCGGCCGCGGATGGCGCCGGCGGTGCGCTCCAGCGAGTCGGGGTCGCCCTCCTGCAGCGCCACCACGCACTTGTTCACGTCCTCCAGGATGTGGTTCTCTGTAAAAAAAATAATAAATAACTTATGGCCATGTCTTGCGTTCAAATTGACACCTTATTCCGTAGCAATAACGTTCAAAATCTATTGTTCTGCACATTTGATAATTCCATCTAAAAAAAAAAAAGAAGCTCTAAGCTCATGGCACTTGAATGAAAAAAAATAATTACAAATTCTCTAGGCTGTCCTCGCCACTTGACGAAAAAAAGTTATACACATTATTATGTACTCGAAAGTCATGTCCCTTCCTCCCCACACTTATGAAAAAGAATCTTATATACACCCGAGATTATGCCCTCTTAGTTTTTTCATAAATTTCATAAAAGCTCCCCCGGCTATTACGAAAAAAAAGTTATAGACATTTTCAAGGTCATAAACCCTCCCCCCCTAGTCTTAACAAAAAAACAAGTTACATATACTCTAGGCCCAGTCCCACCACCCTTTAATCACTTATTACCCAAATTACACTCCTAAGCCCATTTCCCCCCGCCCTCAGTGTCGAACCCAACACACACTCTAAGCCCATCCCATCTCCCCCCCCCCCCCCCCCCCCCCCCCTTACCGCTGACGGCGAGGAAGTCGTCGATGGTGGTGAGGTCGTCGACGGCGTCGGTGAGCAGGCGCACGGCCGCCTCCCAGGCGCGCGCGAACGCCCGCGCGTTCTCCTGCGCCACGCGCGAGCGGCTGCGCGCCGCCAGCACGCGGCACGCGTTCACCACCTGCATCGTCATCATCGTCATCATCATCATCATCATCATCAGGCCATACATGTTCCCACTGCTGGGACACAGGCCTCCTATGAGGGTTCAGGCCGTGGCCACCACCACGCTAGCCAAGTGCGGGGTGGCGGATGTCACATGTCGTCGAACCTTCGATTCTCGGACATGCCGGTTTCCTCAGAATATTTTCTTTCACCATTTCGAGCAGTGGTGTTACACATGCGCAGATAAATTGAAAAATCAGATTAATATTAGGATGAAAAGCCTCGCTTATGTGTCATTCCAGTTGTCCAGCTATGTACATAGCAAATTTCATTACAATCGGTTCAGAGTGACGAACATACACACATACATCCATCCATCCATCACACAAACTTTCACATTTATAACATTAGTAGGATAGGATGTATGTTTAATGACCCTATGGTCATAAATGACCTCAGACTGGTCCGATTTGAAAAATTCTTTCAGTGTTAGATAGCCCATTTATTGAGAGAGGCTATAGGCTATATATGTACCACGGGCGAAGCCGGAGCGGACTGCAAGTTTGAACACAAAACACAAACGTACCTGCGGGCACAAAGCCTCTATCTGCCCCGCGGCGTGCCTCACCATCTTCACGCCGTCTTCGTTGTTCGACATGGAGCACACCAAGTTCGCGACCTGATGCAGAAAGGTCATGGTTCATGATTATTTTGCTGTCACAGCGGGCAACTGAGCTGGTGGTGCGCCTGATGGTAAGCGATCACCGCCGCCCGGGAACGGAGCAGAGGTTTGCCGCATAATAAGGGGTAAACAAAGAAAGGATTGTTAAAGGGAGTAAAGGAATGGACTGGGAAGGGTGAGGAAAAGGATACTGGCAGATACATAATATAGTAAGTAGTATATGCAGAGGTGCCTCAGCGAATGCGCTGTCCACTTTTAAGGGATAAGGAAAGGATTGACGACTGGAAATAAGGAAAAGACTGGGACGGGAGAGGAAAAGGAAACGAGCCTCCGGCTCCCCCACTCACCGTACGAAACACAATAGCACTCTTCTATTTCACGCCGGTCTCCTGTGCGAGCGTTCCCGTTCGCGTTCCAAGCAAGCTGGCCCAATTCGTGCCGAATCGTACTCAAGTACAAAACAAAAGTAAAAAAAAAAGGTTCAGTTGAATTGCCACCTCGACTTTTTTGAAGTCAGCGAAAAATCGTGTTCACCCAGTAAAAGAACCTTCCAAAATATATACAGTCAAAATGACCCCTTTAAAGTCAGTTAAAAGGGAGTGGGGCGTAGTGGTGTGGTCTCACCTCGACCAGCTTGCCGGCGTGCTCGCCGAAGACCAGCGCGTACTCCTCCACCTCTTTCTCGTTGCCGCCGCGCGCCGCCTCCAGCAGCACCAGCAGCGGCACGTTCGTCTCCAGGAAGCTGCCGCCCGCACGGTGCACGGTCAGAATCAGAATCAGAATCGGAATCGGGATGAAAATCAGAATCAGTGTAAAAACCGGAATAGAAATGAAAATTAGAATCAGTATGAGAATCAGAGTTTTTAAATTTTAATTTGGAAACTACTTGAGAAAGATTCTTGCAAACTCCCCTTCGAAAAAAAACTCTTTTCCTAATTGCAGTTATACAGTAAACTAGCAGTCCGCCCCGGCTTCGCCCGTGGTACATATATAGCCTTTCTCAATAAATGGGCTATCTAACACTGAAATAATTTTTCAAATCGGACAAGTAGTTCTTGAGATTAGTGCGTTCAAACAAACAAAACAAACTCTTCAGATTTATAATATTAGCATAAATGTTATATTAAATTTCGACGACTCTAAAACGCTTCTAAACGAAGTTTAATTGGATTAATAATAATCTTTGTTTGAGATCTTTTTGTTTAATTCGGATTGAAATTAAAATCAAAATATAAGTCGCAATCAATTGAAAATCTACATCAAAATCAAATTCAAATTCAAATCAATAAATCAAAATCGAATCCCCCGAATCCAACATCGAATTCCAAACGCCAAAATCAAAAATTACAACCCGAACCGAAAATCAAAATTCAAATTCAAATTCAAAGACAAATGCAACATGTCGGCGTGGGGGCGGCGTGGGGGCGCACCTGTCGGACACGTGGTCGACGACCGCCTTGCGCAGCTGGCGGCGCAGGTCGCGCGTCTTGCGGCACATGTGCTCCAGCGCGCGCTCCAGCCCCTCCGACTGCTCCGCGCGCCCCGCCTGCCGTGCGGACAGTGTAGAGCGTACATACATACAGTAATGTGCATAGAGCTTCATATAATGTAGAGTGTAGAGCGTAGAGTTATAGACGTACTCGTAGATAATGTAGAGTGTAGAGCGTAGAGTTATAGACACACTCGTAGATAATGTAGAGTGTAGAGCGTAGAGTTATAGACACACTCGTAGATAATGTAGAGTGTAGAGCGTAGAGTTATAGACATACTCATAGATAATGTAGAGTGTAGAGCGTAGAGTTATAGACATACTCGTATATAATGTAGAGTGTACAGTTATAGAGCTTAATATATAACGTAGATTGTAGAGACATAGAGCTTGAAGCGTATCATATGCGCTTAAGATATATCATGTAGAGTGTAGAGTTATGGGCATAGATATAGACTGTACATATTGTGTCATGTAGGGGGTAGAGTACTGAGCATAGAGCTTAACATGTAACATATACGCTTATCACGTAGAGCGTACAACATACGAGCGTAGATAACACAAAATTACATTACGTATTATTTATTTAATAAAGACACATAGACCGTATAACCTTCCCCCCCCCCCCCCCCCCCCCCCCCCCCCCCCCCCCCAATTCCCATCAATTGAACGGCTCACTCAATTAAAATCAAAGCATACTCCATCTTACTCCACATCCACGTTCACCAGCAGACGTGATCGTGATCGAGCGTTTCTCTATTGCTCACAGAAAAAAAAACGGGGAAAAAAGAGAAAAATAGGGACCAAACTCTCTCTCTCTCTCACTCTCACTCACGTTGCTCATGTACTCGTGCAGCAGCTCCTGCAGCGCCTGCCGCACCGCGTTGCATTCCGCCACTATGCGCTCGCGCCGCTCGTCCCTGAATATATGTTATCATGAATGAATAATTGAATGAATGAATGAATAAATTAATGAATGAATGAACGAATGAATGAATGAACGAAAAATGAATGAATGAATGAACGAATGAATGAATGAATGAATGAATAAATGAAAACTTCACTGTAGGTACACACCAAACATATTTAAAAAAAAAAAAAAAACGTATCGCAGGATATTGTGGAATTGACAAAATTTATTTACAAATCTATATTTGCCTTTGTATGTGATTCGAGTGTGAGTTGGGAACTCTTTAATTTGTTGTGAGTTTTAAATTTTCCATGTGTGAGTTTGAGTGGGTGTGTGTGGGTGTGTGTGGGTGTGTGTGTGTGTGTGGATTTGAATGTGAGCGTCACCTGGTACAGGAGCTGTCCGCCATAAGTGCTGCGCCGGAAATGATGGACTCCAGCCGCTCCTCCAGCGAGGGTCTCGTTCGCAGCTCGGAGTACGCCAGTGGCTCCATAACCATGCGCTCCTGGTCATTTATATTTCTTATGTTATTTATTTATGAATTCATCTTAAAACTGGCTTTCGCTCGCGGAATTGCCCGCGAGGCCCGAGAAAATTAACACTTGTTATGCATTCCACATATATACATATAAATAACATTGAGTGTCTGTTTGTATTACTGAAACAACAGTTTTTCATAAAAAGCACACTTAAATGATAGAATCAACAAAAATGTCTCACTTGCTCTTACGCAGAGTATACGTAAGGAAATTATTGAATCCCGCCGATCCTAATCAGGATAATGAGATAAACTCATGTAACTACTTTATTGTCACCGATCCGCGATAAGTGTACAGAGTTTGAGTTCAATCTGTCCGTTAGCACTGGGTCAGAATCGAGTCCAAACGAGTCGGTTACATACAAACATACAGGTGAAGCTGATAAAAGCGTGTGAAATAAATAAAAAGCTCACGTCAAAGTCGTCGAGAGCCTGAGCCAGCTCGCCCGGCCCTTCCACAGGCACCCGGTTGGTACCTGCAATGTGTAATATTTATTTATTTATTTATTTATTTATAATACTTAATTGCACAAAACAGAAAGTAAAGTTTATACAAAATATAATATGGCACAATGATATTTTGTACAAAAGGCGGCCTTATTGCTAGACAGCAATCTCTGCCAGGCAACCTGGTAGGAAAGGAAATGCAAGAGGTTTTAGGGTTAGTGCAAGAAACTAAAAAATATATCAGAATATGAGAAAAAAATAAATAAATAAAAAGTGTTATATCATATACGATAGAAAAAACCCCATTTGGCAAGTGTGTGCATCAATTTATTCCTTCACCACCAGCCCATATATGTTCTCACTGCTGGGACACAGGCCTCCTATGAGAGTTTAGGCCATAATCCAGCACGCTGGCCAAGTGCGGGTTGGCAGATGTCACATGTCGTCGAACTTTTGATTCTCGGACATGCCGGTTTCCTCACGATGTTTTCCTTCACCGCTTTAAGCAGTGGTGATGTTATCTACATGCGCAGATAAATTGAAAAATCAATTTATTTCCTGCACGCTCGCCCGGTCTCGAACCCCGACTTATCGATTTTGAAGTCTGAGGTTCTCATCACTGAGCCACCGCTGTTTTTTAATTAATTTATTTATTCCTTATTATTAGCAGATTATATGATTCTCATCTTTGATTCATAAACGATTGATTGAATGAAGGAAAAAACACTAAAGAAATGGAGAGAAAGAAGGTTTTTTTTCATTGTTTCTCACAATAAGAATAGAAAAACGAAGAAAACACAAAAAAATATTGTCAGTTTTTTAACATAGCGTTTCGTCTACATATGTAAATATTCAATTACTAGCCGTCCGCCCGACTTCGCCCGTGGTACAATATATAGCCTATAGCCTTCCTCAATAAATGGGCTATGTAACACTGAAATAATTTTTCAAATCGGACCAGTGAGATTAGTGCGTTCAAACAAACAAACTCTTCAGCTTCATAATATTAGTACAGATTATTATACATAAGGGCAACAAACAAGCGCACCACTGTTGGGCGTGGGGCGGCCCTGCGCGACGGCCGAGATGGTGTCGACGGCGGAGCAGACCGCGCGCAGCACGAAGTCCCGGTTCGCCTTCGCGGCCGCCAGCTCCGGGTGCCGCACGTACACCTGACACATTACACATTGCAAATTCTAAATTCTACATACGATATTCTAAATTTAAAAATTCTACAGTCGGAATTCCAAATTTAAAATTCCACATACGAAATGCCAAATTCGAAATATGACATTCGAAATTCCAAATTTAAAATTCTACATTCAGAATTCCAAAATCATAATTCTACATACGAAATGCCAAATTCGAAATTCGAAATTCCAAATTCGAAATCCATCCATTCATTTACATAAATAACGGCTAACAAATACATTGTACGTACAACACACGTGATAATATGAACTTCATATGTAATTTTCCTTTAACCAGCCCCGCCGACATGCGAACGCGTACGCTTGTGCGTTACACGCGGCACATGCTATGACGTAAAAAAAACTGTAATAAATTTTGAGAGAATAGAAAAATTGATCACGTGGCGGGATTCGAACCGCGTCTTTTTGCCAAACCGTAGCAGCGCAGCCTCTCGGCCACCCGTGATCCCGCCACAGTAATCGAATTTCTTCTACTCTTTCGGTTTCATGTGCCTAAGGGGCACCCCGCGCCATCTATTGAGATGATTGAGAACCATCACAACCAATACGAAACATTATATCGATGATTAAAATATTGTATCGACGGAACGCGGCCTTTGTTAAATTAAATTATTTATTTTATAACATTTCAATGCTTCATAAATGAGAAATTTTGAAACGATTCGATCACGAGGCGGTATCTGAATTTTTTCCAGTCTTTAAAAAATTTATCAGAGAAAATTTT
>NW_024045133.1:233448-265700 GCF_012273895.1 Zerene cesonia | reverse complement strand
TCCACCTGCGCCGGTCATGTAGCCATATAAGCATAAAAACTTAAAGTGTCAAATCACTGTCTACACTGATATTATGAGCCGGAAACTTTTGTAATTTTGTATGTTTCAGCTGGAGCGATTTCGAAAATTCTTACACCATTAGCAAGCTAAGTCTCCACCGAGTGACACCCTACTTCATACTAACATTATAAATGCGAAAGTTTGTATGGATGTGTGTGTGTGTTGGTTGCTCTTTTCACGCAAATACAACTGAACCGATTGCAATGAAATTTGGTACGCTGATAACTAGACAACTGGAATAACACATAGGCAACTTTCTATCCCGATATTCCATCGGGATACGAACTTACGCGGATGAAACCGCGGGGCGCATCTAGTAGGCTATATACATATGTATCACGGGCGAAGCCGGGGCGAACAATTAACAATCAATAAGCCAAAGATTATTTTTCTACTGATGTATGACATCAAAGATTTCAAAATACTGAATTCTTTCACAATAGACGCCAATCACAAATGTATAATCATAACTAGCTGCACCCGACAAACGCCGTTCTACCTTACTCTGATCATTTAGGGGAATGAAAAATAGATGTTGGCCAATTCTCATAGATGCCGGATAAGCAAAAAAATTTCATCGAAATCTGTCAAGCCGTTTCGGAGGAGTATGGCAACGAAAACTGTGACGCGAGAATTTTATATATATGATAATAATGGGCGATGATGTTGGACGATAGGAACAATAGCCGGTGGTGATGATGAAGCCTCACCATCCTCTGCTTGGAGAGCAGCAGGTGCACGTCCACCATGTCAGCGAGTATCAGCAGGCGGGTGACGGCCGACAGCAGGCTGCGGGCAGCTCGCACCATGCTGGAGCGGACTGACGACGCGCAGGGCTCCTCGGAGAACTCGCGCGCAGCCAGACTCATCGCCGCACCTGAAATTGAATTTGAGATGAATTATTATCAGGGCTCTGTATGCGTAGGGGAAGAGAAAGCAAGCAGAATATCTTATATATAAAATTCCCGTGTTACAATTTTAGTTGCCGAACCTCCGTATCGGCTGGACCAAATCTAATGAAATTTTATGTCCATATTGGGTATTTCTGAGAATCAGTCAATATCTATTTTTCATATCCCTCAATGATAAGAGTAGGGCAGAACAGCGTTTGCCGGATCAGCTAGTAACATATAACAGTAATGACTAATATAACTTATATCGGTAGTTTTCACATGACCCAAAAAAACTATAAATCATTATACTTGCACGTCAGTACTCAGAAGGCATGTCTAACGAACACTGCACAAATTATATTTTAAGTGCGCCAGCTCGCACCGGGGAGGTACCACACCCGCACAGGAGACCAGCGTTAAATTGCTGCTGTGTTTTATTCAGTGAGTGAGAGAATCGGAGGCCAATTTCCCTTTCCTCACCCTTTCCAGTCACTTCCTTCTTCCCTGTCGCCAATCCTTTCCCCCTTAAAAGCTCTATCTCTGTGAATGTACATAGGCAATTGCTGACCATCAGGCGAACCACCAGCTCAGTTGCCCAGTTATGGCATTGAAAAAAATCTAACTACATATTTCTTCTGCAACAAATTCAATTAAAACTTAAATGTAACCAACTCACCGGCCTTCCGCACCTCCTCCACAGCTGTCAGCATCTCCTGCGTGATCTCCGGGTTCTCGTACGCGATCGTCTGGCCGCGCTCTATGAATATCTCGGTCGCCCGCTCGACGGTGGCCACGAGGGCGCTGGCGCGTTTCGATTTACCCGCTTATGTGGGACAAAAACTTAAATTTAAGATTTAAAAATCATCAAATTAGACCTAGTTTTGATATAAAAATATATTTTCATTCAATCCTTTATAAAGATTTATTAATTACTAGACACTCATGCTGGTATCAAGATTCCTATTATATCCTAAGGTAGCATTTAATTGGGATAAAAACACTTTTAATTTGGATAAAAATCCTATCACCCAAATAAGCTCATACCCTTTCTGTATACCAAATTTCATCAAAATCCGTTCAGTAGTTATCAACCGACAAATTAAACTTTCACATTTATAATAGTAGCATGATATTACATATCTACACATGACCTGTAAGTAAATCACCCATAAAACTGTTTAAAACATATTTACATAAATCCTAGCATCACATCAAACACAAGGACCTTAGGATAGTTGTTATATTACACAGACCCATGAATATTTGATGAAAACCTGGATTGTATTCATATCAGTAATGTTTTAAGTGCCACTATTAATAATTCCTCATTAATATCATAGAAGCAGAAACAAATAACAAACGTAAAACTAGTCCTATTAATAAATAAACTCACGTCGTTTCTTCTTGGCCGTCTTGTCCTTGCTGTTCACCAGGGTTGTGACTTGCAGCACCAGCGGCTCGAGGGTCCGCTCCACCGACATGGTGCGTATCTCCAGGTTCTTGGGGTCCCATTTGAGTGATAGGGTCCCCGTTGTGCCGTAAGGGTCCGTCATTGTTGACATCGCGCTGGAATTGTTATATTTTTGTATTCAATTATGTAGCATGGGTTTATCAAGTACTGGCTTCCGCCCGCGGCTTTGTCCGCGTGGAATTAGGACATTTACAAATGGTTAATGACTGTCTATTCTTGGTTAATCCCAAGGGCGCATTTAATTGGAATAAACAGTAATCTATCACCCAAGTCAGCTCATACACTGTGTGTATACCATATTTCATCAATCGGAAATAATATCGAATAGAATCGTGATAGATCGTAAGTGATCCCATACTATATAAATTGTGAAATGTGTAGGTACATAGCAAGTGGTGCCTATTTCGGGCGATATATGACTAGATAGTTTATAACGCCTATAGAACTTCGAGTTCCGATATCGTAAATTCTTAGTTTTAACATTAACATCAATTATGTGTAATATAAATCGTTAAATCTAACATTACAAGACCTTCACCATTTTGATATTTACAGAATAATAGCTAGTGCATAAATATAAATATGTTTAACTGAGGTGCACAAAGAGTAAGTACCTATTATTTGTGAAAGTGCTTTTTTGATGACTCATAAGTCATAATTCGAGCCTATATTTTTATCGAAAGGCAATCTTGTGAGTACTGGGTATACTTATAAACTGTTTTGGTATGGAGAATATGAAATTGGAACGTTTGTTTTAATTAAAATAAACAAAAATAATGCCAAGCATCAAATAACACGATAAAATTGCAACCAGGTCAACTCAATATTTTATGTATTGACAGGCAACACCTTTCAATTTGGCCGGTTTATTGTATTGACATTTAAGTTGGACCCTATTTACCTGTTTTACGTTTTTGCTACTTTATGAACACTTAATTTCACCTTAAATGCACTAAGATCACAATAAAAACAAGTAATTAACACACGAAATACAATTATTTGAGAAATACAAAATTATCACGTACAAGGCGTGTCAAAAACAATATCACACTGTGTTGCTATAATGAAAAATATAGCATGCAAATTATAACTTGGAATTATTGCCATTATTAAAAACAAAATGAGCAAATTTCGTTTGCTTTGAATCTGTTAGTTTAAATTCACTATTAAGTGCACGTTTACCTTATACCCGCTTTCTAATAATAATATACTAATATTCTAATAACCAGAAGATGAATGAAAAAATTAAATAATAACAAATTTACTTGCTATTATAGATTGTTATAATTGAATTAATAATAATTTTATTTCATAAAAATTGTGGGTATAATAAGGTTTTTGCACAGTGGTATACTATTATGTTCTCTGTGTCTATACTAAGTAACACATATAATAACAGAAAATCAATACCCATATAGAATAATTTTAATTTTTTGTTATTTCACTAATGCAACTTTATTTGTAGGCCGTAGCATTTTCTCGTTTATGTTAATACTATGCTTTTATACTAGATGGCGTTTAAAATTTCTGCATATTAAAATAATTCAAAAAACAATTTACCCTGACGTTGTGTAAAAACGTACAGGTTACATTTTGAGCTACATTTGATTTTGATTTGGTTGCGTTAGGTTATTTTTGAAGTGAAACTTCTTTAGAATCGTTGTGATTTCAAACCTGATGCAACGGAAAAACGACAGGTAAGAGAAAGAAATACAAAAATGTGTAGAATGAAGCCGGCAAAGAATGAGACAGAAATATACATACTATTTTATTCATTCTTTTGACGATTTATTGAAGGTTCACTTCTATCATGTGTGAATCGCACACACACCTTTTTTTTTTACTTATTTATTTTAATCACGCATAATACACACTATCTTTACAGTTATCCCAATTTGATAGAGGTATTTACAATTATAATAAAACATTACGGTTTAGCTTCAGCTTTATTTTATTTATTATTTACTAATCCTCCATATAAGCTAAAAGATGGGTGGGATGGCAAGAAAACTTTATTTTAATTTTAATGTTTTATTATTCTCTATAATGTTTACAAGTTAAACGCTTCCTCCAATTCATCGATAGGATCCTTCGGTGTGGTTTTTAAAGTGGTCGTTATAAATAGCTTTTTTAAATCCTCTTGAATTCTGCTTTTAATCCTCGTCTTTTTTTCATCATCACTTACTTCGTTTATGGCCATATTTTCCAAATATCGTCGCAGAAGTAAAGGTTTTGTGACATTAGCTGCTATTGTCGCATTCGTTTTATTGATAAAATTGTTTTCTTTAACAGTAGTTGTATTATTTATATTAAAGACATTAGAAACATTTAGTACATTGCTTAAATTAGTACTCTTTGTTTCTGTTGCATTTATGTTATATGCCTCGAATATGTTTTTTCTGCCATCTCTAGTCTCATTTAGATCTTGACTCCGAAAAACTATTTCCGTTGTAGATACATTCATTTGCTTCTCTGCGGGCATCTCAAAATGTCTCGTTGTTGGATCAGTTACATTTAAAATGTCGAAATTCTCTGCAACGGAGTCTGGCTTAGTGGTGGATGGTTCGTTTGTACCGCCCCAGAACGCCAAAGTCCCATAGGTTTCTGTAACTTCTTCGCTTTGAGAATCATATTTATTTTCATTTTTAATAGCATTATTTACATTTTCCTCTCTATCCGTGGACACTGTTGTGATATTTTCTAAACGAACTGTAGTTGTGATTTTAAGTTCGTCTTTGTCATTACTCTTTCTGAAACCTTTTACTTCTTTGTGCCCATTTTTATGACTGTATAGACTTCCAAAATATTCTACAGAGTCGGTATCGTAATTTACATTAGACGTCCTTATACTTGATGTCTCTACTAGTATATTTTCATGATTTCTGAACGTACTGTCAATGGGAGATTTCGATTTAGCGCGCATTTTCGTTTTCTTTACACGTTGCTTCCGTTGATTCGATTCCTTATTCCTGAAATTTGTATTTTACAGACACTGTTAAATGCATTATAAAAGCTGCTAATATTATAATACTCTATCTATCTCTTCTTTACGCCAAATCCACTGAACTGATTTCGATGCTTAGTACAAAGATACTTAGTTCAAGAGATAGTTGAAGGCTGGAAGTATTAATTATGCGATTTTTTTGCTAATCGGGTGAAGCCGCTAACGAAAAGCAAGTTAAATATAAAATATATTATTGTTATAAATGACTATTTTGATTATACCAATAAATTAATCCCTAATTTATTCATTACTCACCTATTCCCCTTTGTTTCTGGATAAATACTCTTATAAAACGATTCCGGTTTTAACAAAGACTTCTCTATATCAATGTCTATCTCAGCGTGCGTGGTTACAATTTTATAATCTTCTTTACTCAGATCAGACTTGAAAGTGAATGTTTTTCTTTCCGCATCTAAATTTCCATTCCTCTCTGTAGTGAGAGTATTCGCTCTATAGATATCAATGCGTTCAGGATAAAGTGTAATGAAGGTTTTTAATTTATTCGCGCGTTTCTTCGTATATTTCTTCCACAGTGGTAATTCGTTGGATTCGCTATTTCCTTCATACTCAGTGTCATCATTCTTTGACAGAAGCTTATGTAACATTTCCTTGTTTTTATTATCATCTGTATCTGCATGTCTTGACACAAGTTGTACGTTTTGTGTAGTCTTCAATACGCGTTTTTCTTTTTTTCGATTTGACGTTCTTCCGTTTTTGATTCTAAATCGTTTACGCTTCTTCTTGTGCTCGTTGGATTCGTTATTTTTATATTCGTTTGGTTTATCGTAATATTCTCCTTTAGTTTGTCTAGTTTTTGGTTTTCTTTTCCTTATTTTCACAATTTCTCTGCTTCCCCTAATAGGTATTTCGCTTTCATTTTGATATTTTGTTTGAGCGTTTATCGTCTGAGAATTAATGTCATCTCTGTCGCGTTTGTTAAAAAACGACTGTAAATTGCTATCTCCGTTTGTTTCTTCCGCACCCGTAAAAGTTTTATACATTTGTATTGCGCCGAATTCATACTTTTCTTTATTATGTTTCCACCTAGATGGTACATGTCTATTCTTAAAACTTGATGCTGTCTTCATTCTATCTCTAACCTCAATTCTTAATTGCGAGTTGTTTTTCAACATCTTTGACTTTGTATTTGACTTAGTAGCCAAGAAGTATTTCACCAATTGTTTTATTTCCCGCCTCTGCCCTTTTTCTAACTGACAATAGTAATCTGATATCACCAAACTAACGCTGCTTCTGACGATTGACCGTAATTTTATATTAGCTCCGTCCCGGTGCCGTCTAAACAATTGTAGATGATTTAAAATATTTTGAAATTTATCTTGAGACCTCTTTTTTAAGAACGCATCGAGAAATCTGAATAAAGCGCTTTCCTTTTTGTATTCATCATCTCTCATCTTCCGTAAAGCATCATCTAAATTTCGTCTCACATCACTCAATGGAGTTTTCTTAAACTCAGTCAATCGATCGTGTAAGAAATCTCGAAAATTCGATTCGTCTTCTTCTACGTCATTATCACAATTATTTAAATCAATGTTATTTATTTCTTCGTAAATGCTCTCTAAGAGCGTTTTGAAGTCTATGTCATTGTAGGATTGCAGAATAAATATCAGTTGCTCTAATAAATCAGTGAATGAGACGGAATTCGTTCTTCTTGTGTCCACATTTAATCTCGATTCTTCGATAGTGGATTTAACTTTAGTTAGGAAATTTTGTACTGTATCTACTAATGCTAGGTCGGCATCTTTGTCGAATTCTAGGACAGTTTCCAATGCTAGGTTAACGCTTCTTGGCTTAGAACATTCCAGTAGATCTGCAATAACAAAGATTCAATGAATGTTTGTTTCACGATAATATTTATTAAGTTAAGCCCCGTAAGGCGCAGGAAATTAAAATGATATATGATAGTTTAAAGCCATATTTCTTCTTTGTTCTTTCTATATTAATATTATAGAAAAAAGTTAAGCGACATCAATGAACGAAATTAAAAGTTATTTGATTTAAGTGCTTGCGTGACTTTTATTTTTGTAGTTTCATTGTTTATCATTTTTAAGTAATTTAATAATTTGTAGATAATTAATAGCATGAAAGCTAAATTAAATAGATAGATAATTGAAACACAGCATTCGATGGTAGTGACCAAGATATAACAACGTCTGACTGCTTAGCCTAATTTAAAATGAAATCGAAATAAATACCCAATCGCAGTAAACCGAATATCAACAATAGAAGCATGTTATATACTGGTTTATATAATATTAAACTACCAGTTTACCGTGCATTTCAGTGTTTCTGACTCTCTAGAAATGAAGTTTAAGATAGTTCGAATATAATAAAAAAAAACTACTCGATTCTTTAGTTTAATGACTTATACGATTTAGGACTAAGTCTAGTTAAAAAGCTGAAATATTATCCCATCTTTTTGTGTTTGTGTGGCATTGGTTATTTAAAGATAGTGTGCGGGATTCACGTTTGTTTTCAAAGAACAAAACAGATGATAGAATTTAGTTTTAAGTCATACAAACACACTATCTTTCCTAGCTAGTGTTGTATCAAATACTATAAACAATAAATAATTTCAAATCATAAAATTATATCAAAAGTTATATTTGACTCAAATGTCTTTTGAATTTACGTGGTTATACTATATTTTTGTGTTTAGTTTTATTGATTGTATAAGTGGTATTGATTTTATTATTTCATATAATTTTATATTTCAGTTTAAGCGAAAAAAAATGTCTCAACTGTAATGCGATGTAATGATCTGTGAATTTATTTATTATCAACAATCTATATATGTTTTTTTGATACAAAAGTCGTGTTAGTTACACAATGTAGAAATCAAGAACGGCTGAACCAATTTGGATGAAATTTGATGCAGCGATAGTTTGAGACCCGAAAAAGGACCTGGGCTAGTTTAATCCCGGAAATGCCACGGGAACGGAAACTGCGCGGAAATATTGTTTAATTTATAAATGTTTCTACTTTCTTATGTTTTTTTTTGTATTGTTACGATAACCCCATTAGTTTCCAGCGGATTGACGTGTTTTTTGTGTTTGATGGGAAATTTGCTGTAATTTGATTTCATTTTAGAATATGTTCCTCTTTCCTAGAGACGTGGGGTTTTTTTTATGTCATAGTCGGAAATGGAGCTGGTGGGACGCCGGATGGTAAGCGCTACCACCGCACATGAACATTTGGAGAGACGTAAGGTCGATTGCAGACCTTGCGTCTCTACAAAACGACTTTAATTTGGGAAGGGATTAAGTAAGAATTAGTAAGAGGTATAAAGGAAAGGACTGGGAAGGGTAAGGAAAACGGATATGAGCCTCCGGATCCCCCATTCGCCGAACGAAACACAGTGGAATTTTTTTTTGTTTTTATGTCACAGCGGGCAGCTGAGCTGGTGGTTCGTCTGATGGTAAGCGATCACCACCGCCCATAAACATTCGCAAAGGTAGTAGTACCTCTGTGAATACGCTGCCCGCTTTTATGGGGTAAGGGAAAAGGAAAGGATTAACGACTGGAAAGAAGGAATGGACTAGGATGGAAAAGGAAACGGGCCTCCAGCATGAAATAATATTTCACGCCAGTTTTCTGTGGGAGCGTGGTACTTCCCCGGTGCGAGCTGGCCCAATTCGTGCCGAAGTGTGCTAAACTCCCAGGTGATCTTTTTTATAAATATTATTATTCTTCCATTTCAGCACAAGCTTATACACCAGGTTCATATAACATACGGAGAAGTAATCTATTCGATTACAGTTTCGACGATTGGGAGACCTCAACGCAATCCGTTTATGATATCGTTAATTATACAGAATCAACTATTTCTACTTCAGTATCTAGCACAGCAACGACTACTACTGCAGCAACAATACCTATTACTACTTCCGTAGCTACAGTCCGTACATCAGTCATAGTTGATAGTCAAACGCCTACAGAACAAACTATCACTGTAAGCACGCTAACTACAGAATCATATATAAATGATACTATCACGAGTGTACCTGTAACTACGACGCTAAATGCTACTGAACCATCAACAGAAGAAACCACTCATGCTACTGAAACTACAACAATTGAATCCAGTAGCATAGCAGCACTAAATGATACGGATTTAGATGAATTACTGTATAATTATTTGACAACTACACATCAAGCTGGGTTACTGATAACTCCGGATATATCTGTTGAAAGTAAGTTATACCTGAAGTAATTAAAAGGTGTTTATCTGAATCAAATTGGGCATTTAACGTTGCTTGCGATTTTTTTTTATGTCATAGTGGGCAATGGAGCTACCACCGCCCATGAACATTTGGAGAGGTGCAGACCTGACGCCTCTTCAAATGGATTAAGTGAAGTCCCGTGTCCCCTACTGGGGTATGGGGCAGATGATATACATCTGTTTCACTGATCGATTTTCTTTATGGACAATTAGGTGATCAGCCTTCTGTGTCCTGCCAGACCGAGACATTTTTTTTTATTGTCCCCACCGGGAATCGATCCCAGGACCCCTCGGTTCTACGCTCACGCGTTTACCACTGTACCAAAGCGGCGTCGAAATGGATTGCCGACTGCAAATTGGAAAGGGATTAGGAAAGGATTGAAGAGAGGAATAAAGGAAAGGACTGGGAAGGGTACATAAGGGAATTTTTTGAAACAAATAAAGATTTTTTTTTAAGGTGGCATAAGTTTTCTTTCTTCTTATTTATTTAATTTATTCGCAAAGATAAAAAACTTATTCAGATGTCAACTTAACCACAATTCTATTTCAGACGCATCGCAGGCAGCCCCTCCTTCGTCTACAGTCCACCCTATAGTCTGGGAAGTGAAAGACCTGACCGAGAGCCTGAAGTACGGTTTCTTCACCACCACGATGATAAGTTTGACACGAGTAGTGGCTTCCAAGGACGAGGATTCTCTTCACCTCTTGCTGACCGCTTTGAACACGGAAGTGATGAGGTAGGAGACACAGAGAGACATATTTATAAAAATCGGTCAAGTGCGAGTCGGTCCCGTCACAAATGCAACGTTGCTTATGAGCAATTGCAAAAACAGTTGGTCACCCATCCAAATTATGACCGTGACAGGCGTTGCTTAACCTCAACTAGTATTATTTGCTGTTCTTGAGATATATATAGCCTGGTGAAAAATGGACATTGGATTTGATTGGATGGATTTCATATCTCGTTAGTTTGTTTTTTTTATTGTATGATAGGGAAGCGCTTGACTACCATCTCGCCTGCTGGTAAGCGTAGATGTAGTCTAAGATGGAGTGCGCTTCCCTAGGAGGTACCTGTTCACTCTACTTTTGAAGATCCCCAGATTATATCCGTCAGGGAACACAGACTCAGGAAGCATGTTCCAGTCCCTTTTTTTATAGTGGGTAAATCTTGCATAGATACCCACGGCCCCCGGGGATGGAGCTGTGGGTTATGTCGGATTCTTACCGACCAAAACCCCACTGTGTTCCGTCGAGCCACTTGAGTGAAGGGGCCACGGGAGCTGGTTAAAATACGTCCGCGACCCCTCGGATGTTCCAGTCCCTTGCGGTTCGAATAAAAAATGTAGAGTCGAACCGCTTAGTCCGGGTACATAGAACATCCACCATAAAGCGGTGCCTAGAGTCTGTGCGCCTCGACAACCGATGGAAGAATGGGGATGGCGGAATCAAGTTGTGTAATTCCGCAGCGCACTCTCCAAAGTATATCCGATAAAAGACCGATAGACTAGCCACTCTGCGGCGATGAGCGAGGCTCTGTAGTCTTTTGCCTACCAGATCATCGTCGTTTATGAGCGTCTTAGCACGCCCCTCTTTCGCCTCAATTGTCTTCAGTTGATATTTAAATTAGAAGATGCATATTATTGTATTGCTATTATATAGCCAAGCTATTATATAGCTAGCTATATAATAGCTCACCCAATAATGGATTTAACCTCTCCTTCAACAATCTTAGCACGGACAAGAATGTAACGGTATAGTGAGGGGGACCTTCATAATTCATACGCAATTTTATAGTTCCCTGGTGGGATTTGACCTAATTTGCGCCGAAGCGTGCTCGACTCCCTCAATAAAACATTATTCCCACATCCTTGCTCCCTCGGCCTTTAAATTTTGACCAACACTTATTTATATGTCTCCGTCGTGTTTAAAAAAACAGAGGAAAACCTCTGTGTGTTAATTTTTCTTTGTTTAATTGTCTTATTTTGTAATTGTCGTGTATTTAATGTGTTCTTTTAATAAACGTTTTATCTATCTATCTTATTTATCAAGAATTCCAACAAAGAATACAGATGAAAATTTTATAAAGCTTGCTATGTATACATGGTTTTCTGAACCTTTATTTACAGAAAAAGAACTAGCTATAAAAATATTAAAGAACTAGCTGCGCCCCGCGGTTTCACCCGCGTAAGTAGGAATATCGGGATAAAAAGTTGCCTATATGTTATTCCAGTTGTCCAGCTGTCTACGTACCAAATTTCATAGCAATCGGTTAAGTAGTTTTTGCGTGAAAGAGCAACACACACACACACATCCTTACAAACTTTCGCATTTATAATATAAGTAGGATAGTAGGATTATTATGACATTTCAGATTGAACACAGCCAACCGCTTCAGTATGTTCGGCCCTGTTGCAACTTACACGATAGAAGCTATGGCCCAAATGATGGTCCTGACTGCACCTGATGTAGTTCAATGTACGTATACTTACGTGTTTAGGAATTGTAGATTCAGTATTTATAGCATATCCATATTTAAATCGTACTAGCTGCGCACGGCGGTTTCATTCGCGTGAGTCCGTAACCCGTAGGAATATCAGGATACAAAGTTGCGTATATGTTATTCTAGGTGTACAGCTGTCTACGTATCAGATTTCATTGCAATTTGTTCAGTAGCTTTTGCGTGAAAGAGTAACAAATATGCATACATCCTTACAAACTGTCGCGTTTATAATATTAGTAGGATAGTAAGACGTTGTGGTAAGGTTTGATAGTGGTACATAAATTTAAATATTGCTGAGTTTTTAAAAATTTCAGTACAATATAATAAAAACAAATAATTTTAAAAGCTTCTGTAGGGTTAACTTGACTGTTTAAAAGCAGCATTCATTGCAGTGTGGAAAAAGACAGAATGTATATATCTGTCACTTTCACACACGGGTATTACTGCTTTAAGACGTCACAGTACCACCCTAGGTTTAAAATAAGGAAATCTAATTTCTAATTGTAATTAAATAGGAAAAACACTTAGCTTGTTGCTAGATTTATTTAGGTTCATATTTTGAAAAATATTTATCAGAAAACAATCAATTTTATAGTTATAATTATTAGTTATAAGTCCACCTTTTTGATATAAGTTAGTTTAGTAAGTTAGTTAGTTTGGGTGTTAAATAAACATTTTTTCTTTATTTAAATGCCAACAGCACAAGCATCCCTACTAAACTTCGCGCTAACCACACGCAAATCAACACTGAACCCTGAAGTGAACGCGATTTTCGACCTCGTTGATAACATTTATACAGACGAAGACGCGTTAAACGTTATAACATGCATCGTCAATGTAAACGACTTTCCGAATACCACGAAAAACGAACACGAAATTTGCGAAGACCTAATCGAAGCGGTACTTTTCATACCGCATTCAAAGATTAAGGGCACTCACAAGGAACAGTTGCTGATGCTTGAGATAGAAAACCTTATATCCAAAAATGTCAACATCAACCCGGGAGCGATGCCTCGCAGGATGGGAGTGCACACGTTCATACCGATGGAGAGCTTTTTCAGGAGTGAGTTGATGATTGGTTTCATTTAAGTGTAGAATTTTTTATGTCATAGCCGGGAACTGAGCTGGTGGTTCGAATGATGGTAAGCGATCACATCCGCCCATGAACAGAGCAGAGATAGTGCTTCTTTTTTTTAAGTTACATTCGGCAATGGAGCTGGTGGGACGCCTGATGGTAAACGCTACCACCGCCCATGAACATTTAGAGAGGCATAAGGTCCATTTCAGACCTTACGCCTCTACAAATGGATTGCCGACTTTTTGGAAAGGGATTAAGAAAGGATTGGCGAAAGGAATAAAGAAAAGGACTGGGAAGGGTAAGGAAAAGGATATAGGCTTCTGCGAATGCGCTGTCCTCTTTTAAAGGAATAAGGAAAGGATTGATAAAAGAAGGACTGGAACGGCGGGTGAGGAAAAGAAAACGGGCATCCGTTGTACAGTTTTGTCAAAAAATAAACATAATATAAAAATAAATATAATTTTCAGGGCATCATTGGAAACCGCCGAAGCGTCTCCGAAAGCCTCTCAGAAGCAGACAAGCCGCTAGAAGCTTAAGGAATTATAAAAACTTTCGCTTTGCGGCTACAACAGAGTTTGTTGTGACCGACTTGAGTTACTTCAGAAACGAATCGATAAATAAGATGCTGAGGAAGAAACAAAGACACTATAAGAAGAAATGGAAGGTAATTAAAGCCTTTCTCATATTTATTTATATTTTTGTTCTTTAAATCAAAGAACGCAGCTCCCTAAAACTGATTTTCCGAATAAACATTATACGCCAAATAATTGTGCATCATCTTTTTGTTAGTCTTTTAAACATCGCATTGACATATTTATCAATATAATAAGTAAATTCATTTTTTCTAGAAAATTCGAGAAAGCGAAAGAATAATTGGCACGAAACGCGGTAAAACAACAACAACAACAACCACGACCACCACAATCAAACCAACGATGCACAGAAGCAAATACTATTGGCGGAAACACGTGTTTAGAAATCTATACAAAATGAAAACAACTACAAAGAGAGCAACAACAACTAAACTATATCCATGGATGAGAAGATATTATGGCGATCGACAGGACGAAAGTACATCTTGTTCATCTGACACTGATGATACGAGCTCTTGTGATGATGATGTTGATGATAGCTATATTCATACGAATGAAGATACATCATCATCAAGACATACTATAATTAAAGATAATTTCAGAGTTATTTCTAATGAAAACAGACATGAATATCGTAAGAGTTTATATAAAAACTATCACGATAGAAATAAAAATATTGAATACGAAACAACGGTCCAGAAACCAATGATGGTGTTTCGGGGGAATTTAATAAAAACCACTCACATAGTTGATAAAGAATCAAATAATTTTAAGAAAATACACGAAAATTCCGACGACAACAGTGACGAGAAATATTTGAAAGCTAACGTTCTAGATGCTTTGGTACACGGTCAAGATCGCGGTTTGGAGGTTTATAGAGATAAACGAAGACACATAGTCAGGAAAGTGGACACTGATGTTAGTTATAGTAACGAAGAAGCTATCTTAAAAGCGCAAGTTTATAAAGCATTTGGTTATGCGAATAATTTTGCGGATAATGTGAAAAAATACAAGTTTTAGTTCTGGGAATAAATAATGAACAATTTGATGGAGTTAATAGGTTTCTTGCTAATATAATAAGTGTTATGTAGGAGTGCTTATAAAAAAGGTGCTGTTTTAATGCCTAGAGCAGTGATTCTCAACCACTGTTCCGTGGCACTTATGTGTGTCGCCAAATTTCAAAATTGTAAATATACAATAATGTTAATATTATTACATTATATCATTTAAAAAGAATTATATATTAATCCCTTACTAACGTGTAGTTATTGTTGTATTATTTCGTATGCTTAAATTTTTTTGACATAAACTATTTATGCAGTGTGTTGTAGTAAGTAAATAAGTTTTATCGTGTGCCACTAAACTTTGTAATCGTTAAATATGTAACGCAATAAAAAAAGGTTGAGAATCCCTGGTGTAGAATTTCATCATCATCATCATCAGCCCATATATGTTCCCACAGCTGGGACACAGGCCTCCTATGAGGGTTCAGGCTATAATCCAGCATGCTGGCCAAGTGCGGGTTGGCAGATGTCACATGTCGTCGAACTTTTGATTCTTGGACGTGCCGGTTTCCTCACGATGTTTTCCTTCACCGTTTTGTAGAGTTTAGTAAATCTTATATATCTCACTAAATATCCTATGTGACTTATCAGGACGATTGTCAGGGCGAGTGAAGTCAGCCATTTTGTTATCCAACAAGCTATGCGTTTTCTGGAACACTTTAAACAAATCAAAACTTATTTGTGCATCTATGCAAAGATACGAATAAGTACAGCGTTAGCAATATGAAGCATAAGTGGTCTTACCGCTTAAAAAGCAATTTCTTCCAGTCAACCTGGTAGAGAAGAGAACACAATGTATATAGACAAAAAAATTGCAATAAAAATTTTTTTATTAAAAAAAGAAGTGCTTTGAAGAAATATATAGAATATAATAACAGAGGATGTCCTTTTGCTTACCCTTCCCAGTCCTTTCCTTTATTCCTCTCGTCAATCCTATCTTAATCCCTTTCCAATTTCAAGTCAGCAATCCATTTGTAGAGGCGTAAGGTCTGTCATAAATTCTTTCCAAATGTTCATGGGCGGTGGTAGCGCCATTAGCGTAAAGTCGTCAGGCGACCCAACAAAAAACAATATATAAATCCTACTAATATTATAGATGCGAAAGTTTGTAAGGATGTGTGTGTGTTTGTTGCTCTTTCATGCAATAACTACTGAACCGATTGCAATTAAATTTGGTACGTAGACAGCTGGACAACTGGAATAACATATAGGCAACTATTTATCCCGATACGGGATACGGACTTACGTGGGTGAAACCGCGGGGGCAACTAGTAATAACCAAAACATAGCTGAGTAACTACGCCACTTTTAGGTTTAATATATCTGTGGATTTTGTTAAGATCTGTCTCCAATAAAAAAATATAATATTTTTTTTTTATTATGTCATAGTCGGCAATGGAGCTGGTGGGTCGCCTGATGGTAAGCGCTACCACCGCCCATGAACATTTGGAGAAGCGTAAGGTCAATTGCAGACCTTTCGCCTCTACAAATGGATTGCCGACTTTAATTGGGAAGGGATGTTCGCGATGGACTCCTAAACTGCTGAACCGATTTTAATCAAATCTGCCCACCATGTGCAGTTTGATCCAACTTAAAAGATAGGATAGTTTATATTTTTTCAATTACGATGACTGACTACCCGGGCGGAGCCAGGGCGTGTAGTTAGTAAATATATATAGATACAACAATCTGCACTGATATTAAAAAGTATATAGATAAAAAAGAGGAAATATTTATATTTTTGTTTGATTGTTTGTAATGGATAAACTCTAAACTACTGGACTGATTTAAAACATTCTTTCACCTTTTGAAAGCTGCAACTTCGCTGAGTGACATAGGCTATATATGTACCGCAGACAAGGCCGGGGCGAACGACTAGTGTTTTTATAATTTGTCTATATTTGAGTGCGTTTGAAAGGTAAGGTTTGAGTTTATATAACTTAAAGCAACTTATCATTTTAATATAAAAAAAATTTACTCCCAAAGGTCTATAGACCCTCCTCTTCCTGTCCTTTAAAAAAATCATTACCTCACGAAGGAAACAAGCACACAATTGACTTGCCATTATTTTTTCCTTTGCGTTTTTGGATGATTATCAAATGTGTTTGTCATTCTGCAGTAACCGTCGATATAACCGTCTGTATCAATAGTTTAAATTCGTGTTGTTAAACGAAAAACTGTAAAACGTGTATCAGAAATAAATATACAGTACCTGGATGACCGAGCTTTGCTCGGTATTTTTTTTTTTGTTTTTTTATAAATTGTGCTTTTTGGAAAGTATATTTAAGTATTATTATTCGCCAATAGATGTCAGGAAGAGTCATAACAAATTGGGACTACTCAAACGCCTTCTATTTGTTAAAAAAGTAAGTTTAAGTCGATAAAACACGAATATTACATTTTATAAAAAAGATTCCTAGCTAGAACGATTTATCGTCCCCGAAACCCCCTATATACTAAATTTCATGAAAATCGTTGCAGCCGATTGCGAGATTCCAATTATATATGTGTGTATATATACAAGAATTGCTCGTTTAAAGATATAAGATAATATTTTTCCATGCCATCGGACTGACACGCAAAAGTTTTCCTAGATTCCATCGACTATTATTTAAATTTTTTTTTAAGGTATAAAAAAGGTTTTCTGGATATCCGATAACACTACAAGTCTATGTTGAAGAACTAAAAAAAAATTCATTAACTCAAAATCTTAACAACTGTTTATTTTTTTTCTTATTCCTTATAAAATATACGAAAATTTAATTCAACAATAAACTGGTCAATCCCACACTAATCATAAGCATACATTCACACAAATGCAATTGTCAATACGATTAGACTATTCACAGCCAACTCATTCATGTATTTCATGCGAAAGCCTTTTGCGAGTCGTAATGGAGCAATCACGCGCGCCGCTTCCGTTTCTTACAAAACACGAAAATAAACAACAAAGAGGTTCTTACATTTCTCTCACAATAATGCGAATTGAAGACGCAAACATGGTACTCGATGTCTATGGTACCCTTTATAGTCTATGGTATTTGTGCTATGGTACAAGTATCCGAATTGTTTGGCGCCAATTTTTTGACACTTGACAACAATGGCGTTTGGAATGCACCTAACGGTAAAAAAAAGATTCATTCAGGTATTGATAAAGTATATTTAAATAAGGTTTTGTTTAAAAAATCGTTTAAAAGTTTAATTAATAGCTATTTAATAAGTATATAGCTGGAACAGTCTAATTTTATGGGCTTATTTCTATCACAGCTATACTGAAAACAGATGAAAGAATACAAAAATAAACGTGAAATAGCAAGCAATTCCGCGAAATGAGGACTGTATTTTAGTGTAAACCCCAAGGTCAATGGCACATGCAGTACCGTGAAATGGGCGTTAACTTAAACACTAAGTTGTTTGCTTGTTACCTAAGTAACAGTATCAATATCGGCTGCCTCTGAGAAAGAGAAGGCCTTTTAAACATTAGCGTTTCTAGATGATAGCAAACTTATACAAGCTTTTTTAAAGACTAAAATGTATCTATACCGAACTGGAAAAATCTGGTTCCCACGACACAGGAAATCCTAGTTTGGGAGGAAGGGTTCTATAAGTATATACGACACAATATTTTTTGGAAAATAAAATATTTTTTTTTTTTGTTATGTTATAGTTTTTAAGAGCTAGAATGATGTTCGCACACATTTATATAATTGACGAAACGTCTCGGCTGGTCCTGTCAGTACACAGGGCTGCACGCACACATATGCATCGCATGTGTGCATGTTATTACTTTAGTACAAATATGTATGTAGTTAGAAGGCAGTGGTGGCTCAGTGATGAGAACCTCGGACTTCAACATCGATAAGTCGGGGTTCGAGACCGGGCGAGCGTGCAGGAAATAAATGATTTTTCAATTTATCTGCACATGTGGATAACATCACCACTGCACACAAAACGGTGAAGGAAAACATCGTGAGGAAACCGGCATGTCCAAGGATCTAAAGTTCGACGACATGTGGCATCTGCCAACTCGCACTTGGCCGGCGTGGTAGATTACTGCCTGAACCCTCATAGGAAGTCTGTGTCCCATAATGATGTTGAGACAAATAAGTATTCTTTGGTATTATGCAACAGAAATATATACACGATTGACTAAATATCTTGTCATTGTACTAAGAAAATAAATCATTATTGACTTACGTACCAATATTATAAATGCGAAAGTATATAAGGATGTGTGTGTGTTTGTTTTTCTTTCACGCAAAAACTGCTGAACCTATTGCAATTAAATTTGGTACGTAGATAGCTGGACAACTGGAATAACATATAGGCAACTTTTTATCCCGATATCCCTACGGGATACGGACTTACGCGGGTGAAACCGCGGGGTACAGTTAGTATATAATAATAAATAAGTGATTTTCATAAATAAATAAAAAATAAAAAATTTAAAATATTTAAAACTTGTAGCTTGACGCATATTTACATGTTGTGTTATTTTTTTTTATGTCACAGTCGGCAATGGAGCTGGTGGGACGCCTGATGGTAAGCGCTACCACCGCCCATAAACATTTGTAGAGGTGTAAAGGCCTATAATTATCTGTTACATTTATTTTTATTTGCTAAATCTACGTATCCTATGTATAAGTTATGATGTGTCAGGTGTTGGATGACCATATTAAATAAATATAAAAGAAATACAAAAAAGGGGCGTTTCCCACGCTCGGCGGCGCTCCGCCCGCGGGTTTGTCAACACCATAGAAACTAGCAAAACATCCGTTCAGGAATAGCGTTTGTTTGCCGGTTTGCGAACGATAATTGTGCTTAATGTTGCATTTCGTTTCCACGCTTTACGTTCAAAAACGATGTGTGGGATTTTGTTTTTTTTTTAGCTTAGGCTGGATGGAGGAATTCGTAAATGATGAATTTTGTATTATGTTCTATTTGGTCTATCTATTCCTAGGTATTCTACTAGGATTAGGTAGGTGAAGTCCCATGTCCCCCAGTGGGGTATGGGGCAAATGCATACATCTGTTTCACTGATCAATTTTCTTTATAGACAAGTAGGTCAGCCTTCTATGTCCTGCTAGATCAAAACTTTTTTTGTACGTCCCCACCGGGAGTCGAACCCTCGATTCTATGCTCACGCGTTAACCACTGTACCAAGGAGGCAGTCGAATCTATGTTATATATATGTAATCCACTAGGATTGCATATTATATAATACTAGCTTTCCGCCCGCGGCTTCGCCCGCGTGGTATTCGGTTATATCGCTTTCATCTCCCTATTTCAACTCCTTATATAAATATAATCTATGGCTGTGAATGACATTGACATTTGTTACCCGCGTTTTTTAAAATATGCAAAATTAAATGTACATTTTTCAATATTTCCTTCTCCTAATAATAACAAATACAACAAAAAATAATTAGTGACATCGGTCCAGCCATTCACGCGTGATGCCGTGACCAAGGAAAACGGGTTTCATTTTTATATATATAGATAAGGATTTTTATACATCCGTATAATATTGTTTTATTACTTGCTTTATAATTAAACTAGCTGCGCCCCGCAGTTTCACCCGCGTAAGTCCGTATCTCGTAGGAATATCGGGATAAAAAGTTGCCTATATGTTATTCCAGTTGTCCAGCTGTCTACGTACCAAATTTCATTGCAATCGGTTGAGTAGTTTTTGCGTGAAAGAGCAACAAACACACACACATCCTTACAAACTTTCGCATTTATAATATTAGTAGGATAGATGTCATAGTAGACCAATTCCTACCATGTTAAAACGCTTTTAGCTTCACCTGTATGTTTGTATGTAACCGACTCGTTTAGACTCGATTTTGACCCACTGCAAACGGACAGACTGAACTCAAACTCTGTACACTTATCAACGATCCGTGACAATACAATAATTTCATGATTGACGCGTTTCTTTAAGTTTTTGGGAAACTTTTATTATTCATGAAACTATTTATTTTAAAGTATTAACTATTAACTGTACTATGTTTTATCGTACTCGTAAGAGATCTATACTAATAATATAAAGATGATAAGTTTGTTTGTTTAAACGCGCTTATCTCAGGAACTACTAGACAAATTTCAAAACTTCTTTCGCCTTTGGGTATGCACGTTATTCCTAAAGTTTAGACTATGTATGTAGTATGTAGCACGGGTGAAGCCGGGATGGACAGCTTATATGCTTTAGACATATAATATAATACTGAATTACCCGTCTTTACTCCGGTTTCATACACTCGATGATGATCCTACTAATATTATAAACGCGAACGTTTGTGAGTGTGTATGTGTATGTGTGTTTGTTACTCTTTCACGCAAAAACTACTGAACCGATTGCAATGAAATTTGGTACGTAGACAGCTGGACAACTGGAATAACATAGACAACTTTTTATCCCGATATTCCTACGGGATACGGAGTTACGCGGTGAATGAATTAAATGATAGGATAGTTTATTATTTGAATTTGGACAACCCGGGCGGAGCCGGGGCGTGCAGCTAGTTATCAATAGTTCTTATAACAGCAGCAAGTCGAACTAAAGGATAAAAGCTTCAACTCTCTCGAATTTTTTTATTTCTTAGAACAGCTTTTTAATTTCCTTGTCCATATTAAGGACTAGTATTCCTTACGTGGCTTCGCTTGCAAATTGTGCATTGAATTAATGTGAAATCTTATTAAATTCGCTTCAGCGATTGAATGTGAAATCGTAAAACAATATTTGATGTTATATTTTCTTAATCCTGAGAAATATACTGTATAGGTAATTAGATAATTCAGAAATTTTAACAAACCACAAGAAATTTTCGTAAACGCCATGTGATTTTTGAAGGTTATATTGCTAGAGCGAGATGGTGATATAGTCCTGTCCCACTCGATTACGCAATACAATTTCGCTGCGATGTAGTTTGCATAAAAATCAGTGCGTGGGGTTTATTCTTATGCCATTCGCGAAGTTTCTATTATTTTCAACCGATTTAACAAAAGGAGGTCGTATTCTTTATGATTCTTTTTATATTTGAAAGTTGGTGCCTGCCGTGTGGCTATATTTAAATATGGTCTATTTCTGACATTTGTATGGAATAACATATAGGCTTTTTATTCATCAATAGCGGTGCGTTCCGGCTTCAACCGTGGTACATATATAGCCTAGAGCCTTCCTCAATAAATTAGCTATCTAACACTGAAAGAATTTTTCAAATCGCACCAGTTGTTCCTGTGATTAGTGCGTTCAAACAATCATATAATAAAAATGCTCTCACGAAAAAGACTACGTTGTTAGTCAGTGGCAGGGGTATATTTTTGTTGTTTTTATTAAAATTGCAAGAGTAATAAATAACTAGACTTTTTAGCGAGCGTGACCACGCTTGTCATTCGTCGATTTAATAATATAATGAATGAATCGCGTTTGAAATCCGTTAAAAATTTCATTTCTAAATGTGTAAAATTAAAAATACTCGTGTAAAATCAAACACAAGAAAACAATAAATAACTAATTAAATGTATATCATCCAGTACTAAGAAAGCTTATATCTAATAAAATTTTTCGACCAACAACCTATGGAATAAAGTATTAAAATGAAGCGCAAGACAATGACTACAAATAACGTAACTTAACTTTTAAAGCAATTTTTTGTTCTTTTTAATAAAATCAAGTTAAATAATACATCCACTGCACTAACTGTGTTTTAACAATGCCATATTTTTTATTTCACTTTTACCGACTTACAGAAAGCCTCTCAGACGTAATCCTTCATAAAAGAATTTAGTCGGTTTAGTGTAATCACCATCATTTAATTTATTAGTTGACTTCAAAGACTTTTTGCTTCCACTGTGTTTCGCAAAACATTCATTTCTGAAGGGTTTCAGTGTATAATGAAGCGATGGTTAAAGTATTTATAATACGGATTATTTATGTTCGTAACGTCGGGTTAATAATATAATGAATAAATCGTGTTTAAAATCCGTTGAAAAGCCTTTAATTTCTAAATGTATAATACTCGCGTAAAATCAAACACAGGAAAATACTATACGGATTATTCTTCAAGAAATCCTACTAATATTATAATGCGAAAGTTTGTGAGGATGTGTGTGTGTTTGTTACTCTTTCACGCAAAAACTACTGAATTGGTTGCAATGAAATTTGGTACGTAGACAGCTGGACAACTGGAATATCATATAGGCAACTTTTTATCCCGATATTCTTACGGGATACGGACTTACGCGGGTGAAACAGCGGGGCGCAGCTAGTACTAAATAAACTTTTATAATATAAAGTGGAAAAATGTATGTTTTTGTATACATGTTTGTAGTGTTTTCAGACAAAACAGAACCGATTTCAAAAATTCTTTCATCATTAAAAATCATCTGCAATGAGTGACATTGGCTACATATGTACTATGGATGTTACATAAAGTTCAATCCATTTGAAGTATCTGTTTGTGATGTTAGAAGAAGAGCTACTGTTTTTAGGCAATTTTCAATCAAAGGTTTATCCTACTAAGAGTCTTTTTGTTTCTCTGTCTGTTGATGTCAACTATATTCAGTTGGACTGATTTGGAAAATAGTTTCACTGTTTAATTGTTTTTATGTTGAAAAAGGAAAGAGGGCAGTCTACAAAAAGCAATTAATTTAGTCGATTTTGTATGTAGGACTCGAGCACGCTTCGTTACGAGTTGGGCCAGTTCGCACCCTCATCCCAGTTCATCTTTTTATCTCGTTATTAATTCTTTCTATATCCTGGAACCCTTAAACGACAACCCATTTGTGACCTTACCTCTGCAAATGTTCACAAGCCATGGTGATCGCTGATAAGCGAACCACCATCTCAGTTACCCGCTATTGCATAAAACAAAATAAAAAAAATTGATTTATAAATTATTAACTTACAAGTGTAACAAATTCGTTGTTTTTAATACATTAATTTAGTATATAGCAACACTAATACGATCAATTTCTATTAACATTTCATAAAATATTCGCTTCTGTATGATATTGTACTTGAAATAAATGTTTTTTATTTACTTTCGTCTTCATTCCCTTTTTAAAAATTACATCCTATTACGTAGCCATAAAAAAAACTTCATTTTTTGTTCAAACCATATCGGTCACATCCCACGAGCTCTCGCTTCTGATTAATTTGACAGTTCGAAACTTTGACAGCGGACCGTGACGTCACAGGGGAACATTAATAATCTAAAGAATTTAGCACACCCATAAAGAATTTTAATTACAGGCAACACAAAAGCATGAAATATCATCTGTGGCCGCTCATTGTGTAGAAAAACTTCAGGTATCCACATATTGATATCGTCTTGCCTTTAGGATGGTAAACTTGTAAAATTTTATTATGAAAACCTCAATCGGCCATTGTATAGCACAAGGGCGTAAAGAGGTTCAAAGGGATCAATCGATAATTGAAATATGACTTAATTTAAATTGCAAATTGCGAAACAATTGAAGAATATTTAAAACATCTATATAATAAGGTGTATATTTCATTGTATAGTCTATATTCTATATTGATGATGATATAAATCTGAATAGTTTCTTAGTTTGAGTGCGCTAATCTCGGGAACTGCTAGACTCATTAAGAAAATTCTATCATAGTTGGTTAGGAACGTGATACCTGAATACAAGCAAGAGACATGTATTTATCAGTTTAATTTTTATTAAATATACAAAAATTATTTTATATTTTGATTTAGCCAAAATGTCGACATATTGTACTCGCGAAAAAGTTCAAGATGGTTAAAAGACAATGCCAGATTAAGTGTCTATCGCTCCATTTAAATGCTCAATTCAGACTGTGTACAGTGGCATAGCAATTCATATATTTTGTCATTGTTTTATAAAATAATACTCCATTTTCGCTCATTCATTCTTTTCTATCTACTTTCATGATATATTGTAAACTAGCTGCGCCGCGCGGTTTCACCCGCGTAAGACTGTAGGAATGTCGGGATAAAAATTGCCTATGTCTTATTCCAGTTGGCTAGCAATCTACGCACCAAATTACATTGCAATCGGTTCATTAGTTTTTGCGTGAAAAAGCAACCAACATCCGTATATAACTCCACCCATACTTACAAACTTTTGCGTTTATAATATGAATAGGATATTCTGTCAACTATAAATCTATCTATCTATTATATACTAGCTGTAACCCGGGCCGTCACTCGCATGGTACCGGGATAAAAAGTAGCCTATGTGCTAATCCGGACTATAATCTATCTTTGTACAGATACAGTAGGCTGTTTTCGCTTGAAAAGCAACAAACACCCATCCATCCATACTTAGACACGTTAGCGTGTATAATATTAATAGAATTGAATAGAATAGAATACAAATATTAAGCTCGCTACCACATGTACTCATAGTTGTCATTGAAATACCTAAAAGCCCTTGGGAACCCTAAAAGATTCTCGAATCCGGTTAATTTTATTATTTGAACAAGAAATTTCCTTTTAAAAATTTTTCTAAATTCTATTTTCTTATCTAATTCAAATATGGATGTATTTCTATTTAAAATATGTTTACGAAATTGCTTATTCCACATTATTATTTTTAAATTTAGTCATATTTTTTGTTTTTGTTAGGTTTTATTTTTCATACGATTGCCTAGCTTTCACACGATTGAATCAACAAGTCACACGCGGGTTTCAAATCCATCAGTTGATTCAGAACATTCGAAAATTTATCGGTCGATTTGATAATCGCGTATCAAAATATAAATAAACATAAAATTTCAAGCATAGCAACAACTGGTTTTTAAACGGAACGCGTCGAATACCAATATGGCTGACGTTGCGCGCCAAAATCAGCTGTTTGCGACGTGAGAAATAATATTTAACAAACTTTCTATGTCTTTACCAGGTTTTTAAAGGACAAATGCGCATTGTTAACTCGGAAACATGATTTCTGCGACAATAGGCGTGTAATAAAGAGGTATTTATGTTGTTTACAAATGACCGGCATGTGACGCCTGGTTATGGCGCGCATCAGCTGAGATCGACGTCAGACGGCGCACCGGTATTATGAAAGCATTTGTTGGGATTCTCACAATGTCTGAATAAAGACTGATAACCTGATCTTTACTTAAATTACCTACTTACCGTCGGCTTGTTTCGCCTTTATTTGAATAGACTGTTGTTAAAATGTTATTGTTTCATTACTGAAGATATTTTAAATATTATATTCTTTTTAGATATATGCACAGCTTATGAAAAATGATTACATGGGAATTAATAAACAAAATCTCAAAGAATTTCTTGTGACCACATCTAAATAAAACGAATCATTCTTGTTTTATTTACATCAAAAACAAAACACCTAACAAATTCTAAAAAAGTGAACTTAAATACCCTGCGATTTGTCCCACGAAACAGCGATAGAATAGCGACAGTTTTGCGACTGCAAAAACGACGTCACATATTACAGGGGTGCCTCAAGTGGTCGACCAGAAAATCAGCTGGGCGTGTTTTTTTTTTTTTATTTTTTTGTCATTACCATAGAACAGGTTCAGGGTTATAATGCATACCTTTATTTTGGCCTGTTTCTGAGAACGTGGAACGCTCCGGTCGGTTTTTTTAGTCTGTGGGCAGGTAGTTGGCGCTATTGTGCTGGCTTGTCATTGTCTATGACATGTAATAAAGTATCGGCTTATATGACCATAGACGCGCTAAGCGTATGAATAATTTGATGAACGTGTGAGTATTGCCTTCGAATTTGATGAATAGAAGAATTACCTACATTTAATCTAAATTGAAAATACTTTGTAGTTAGCCGCTAGGAAGCGTATGTTTTGCTTGTTTTAGATCTAAATTTCTATTACTAGTCTAGATTGTTTCATTAGAATTTTATTCTGTATTTATAGTAAATATTTTTTTAATTTTCCGGGATAAACAAGCCTGTCCCGGGTGTAATTTTACATTTAACTGGTGAAAGATACGTCATAATCAATTATTATATGTCCATCACATAGTAACGTTACCAAGAAAGAGATAAATCTTTCATTTAATTCATTTCAAATAATGCGAAAGTTTGTAAGGATGTGTATGTGTTTGTTGCTCTTTCACGCAAAAACTACTGAACCGATTGCAATGATATTTGGTACGTAGACAGCTGGACAACTGGAATAACATATAGGCAACTTTTTATCCCGATATTCCTACGGGATACGGACGTACGCGGGTGTAACCGCGAGGCGCAGCTAGTTACTAATAGTAACAGAGAGATTTCTAAATAATAATTTGTTTAATTAATTACAATTTATATGCGAGCTTATGATTAATAAAAAACAGGTAATACTTGATAGATGTGAGCGTTTCTGTTACCGTGTAGTCAGTTTTTAACAACCGAGTAGGAATGTCGCTTCTTCCGAGATGAATCTGCAAGGATCTCGAGCCTTACTCTTTTAAACGTAGTTTTTTCCATTGCAATTTTAAAGAATTAAAATTCATAGGCTGCATCTGGCTTGTACCGTTAAACTAGCTAGATTTTTAGTGACTTGGTTCATGGCAAACATTATTTCATTGTCTTTTAACTTGTTTGGCGAGAAAACTAAATGAATAAACATTTTTTTCAAGATGACAAAATTTTTCCGAATTCGATCAGCTGTTCTCCAGAACATCTATAGCATAGTTAAATCTATACTAATATTATAAAACTACTGAATATATAAAACTACTGAACTGATTGCAATGAAATTTGTAAAGTAGATAGCTGGACAACTGGAATGTCATAGGCAACTTTTTATCCCGATATTCCTACGGGACACAGACTTACGCATGTGAAACCGCGGGGCGCAGCTAGACCATAATAAATAATTGTACGAAATACTAAAAGCACAGACTAAAATCACAAGTACAGCTGATAAATACTAACTACATTACGGAAGCCTCAGCTCGACTGCCTTCAATAAATTAAAAAAAACAAAACTTCAAAAATTTCGCCGGTCTAGCCAACACAAAACAATAAAATTAAATAATTACGCGTATTGTCCATTTCTTTTTACTTTTACGGTATATAACTGTTCTTGGATAGGTGTGTTTTTGAAAATGGCCGCTAGTGGAGAAATATTGAATTTTAAAACTTTTCTCATTTATTTCTTAACTAGCTGTTCGCTTCGACTTCGCCCGTGGTTCATATATTATTTATGTCGATCGGTAAATTGCAGCTTTTTAATGGTGAAAGATTTTTTGACAGTCCATTGATTTTTTGTGTGAAAACGATAGAAACATACAAAAATAGAAATTTATTTTATTCATTGTATGTATTCATTGACCTACCAAGCTACGTTATTAAATGTTAAAATGTTTATGTCCTACTGCGATATTAACAATAACTACACAGTATAAAAAAAGTCACTTTCTCTGTCCCTATGTGTTATGTATGCTTAAATCTTTAAAACTACGCAACGGATTTTGAAGCGGTTTTTGTTAATAGATAGAATGATTCAAGAGGAAGGTTTATACGTAAAAATTGTTACACAATAATTAATAAAATCTATTAAACTACACCGAATATAAAGCTAGTAATAAACGCTTTGTAAGCAAAGTTACTGAGTTTGAAACCAGAATATATAATGTACAGTTTTATCGGGCAACTGAGCTGGTGGTGCGCCTGATGGTAAGCGATCACCACCGCCCGAACAGAGCAGAGGTTTGCCGGATTTTAAGTGGTCAACAAAGAAAGGATTGTTAAAGGGAGTAAAGGAATGGACTGGGAAGGGTGAGGAAAAGAATACGGACAGATAGATAACATAGTAGTATATTCTCTATGGAAATCTATAAAAAAATATATTTTCTAGTTTTATTTACTTCATACAGAGACATTTAAATTTTATTTTATGATTCTATAAAATTTTATTTGTTTTTTTGATAAAAATTTCTTCATACAGGCCACACGCATCGCATCCAACAACTCGCCCTGATCATAGAGGACTTTTTACTTATCCTTTGTTTTCATTAGACACGTGAACATAGATAAAAGAGAAAAAAATTGTATAACCATACATCACTTATCGAGTTACATATTTCAAACGAAAACGTAACGTATCGCAATAGGCTCTAAGTGCAAAATTGGGCAACACGAATTTTGAACGCAGCACGGTTTTCCCTCCATTTTCAAAGGGTCATTGTCGGTCAATAAACAGGTATTTTGATTTATTGCATATCAAATTATGTTTTATTACCTTCGAATAGAGTCGCTATTCGATATCGCGCGTAAAATTCTCACGATCCACATTATGACACGGCGGGCGCGATTAAAAAAATCAACTGTCAAATTGGACTTAAACCTTGCACAGATAAAGTGAAATTTCGTTTGTCGGAAATTTCGCGCGCTTTCATTGACGGGAGGCCACGTGGTCTATGGCTGCCGCAGGTTCTTAAATAAAAAGGTTTTGTAAACTTGATTTTAATGAGCTTATAACTAAATGTAACTGCACATACGGACGTTGACTTTTGCAGCGTTTTGATTAAGTTTTGGGCTGAATAAATTTAAACGATGATTATTACCCAACTTATCCAAACGGGTAATGCCTAAAAATGTCTATGAGATAAGCTAAATTAGTAAAGTGATTAATAGGGAATAGGTGAATAATAAATAGTTTTTACAAATGAAGTATATAATACTGTTTATGATGACAAGGTAAAAGCGGCAACAGCTAATTATAATATTAGGCATAATTAAGTAACAGTGACACGAGAATTAATATTTATTGATGGCATGTAATTAAAGTTTTCATCTACACATATAAATAAAATTAAGTTGTCTGTTTGGGAATTCATAATTACCATGTTTTAGACAGAGACAGCGTTAAATGTTATTTGGATTATACTAACGCAATCTTATATAAATTTTATCATTTTTGTATATTTTTTGTGATCTCTGGAATGACTGAATTAATTTTGAAGGAAACTGGATGATAGAGTAGCTGTTTGTAGAGCATTACCATAATATGGGTTGCATTATCTCTCTGAGACATTACGCATTCCATACATGAAAATCTAAGTTCTTACAGCTTTTTGACCATACAACAACATAAAAAAAGAATGAAGATATAGGAAGGAAGAGTTTATAAAAATTTATCAATAAAAAAAGAGTGAATAATTTAAACTTTAGTGTAAAAAATGATTTTGTAAGTAATAATAGTAATCCGTCAAAACAACTGGACCGACTTTGAAAGAAGTTTGAAGTTATTTCAAAATTAAACGCTATAGGATGATGTAATTTAAGATATTGTTTTTTTCTCAATTTCTTCAGTACAAAATTATGTTATCTGTGGTTACATATTATCCCGAACAAATCCGGGGCGGCTGGTAATTAAAAACTCAAGCGAAAATAAATCGTTCATTTATGCCATTAATCCTTTAATGTACTGAGCCCTGAAATTCCTTCGCCAAGAAAAAAAAAACACATTTGACACTAAGAACGGGTTCAAGGCCGCGCAAATTTGACATTGAAGTTTCTAATGTCATTACCAGTGAGACAGAGATTAGAGTATTGCTGTCTCTCTCTGATATTCCCTTACAATATAAACTGTCGGAATTTCATGTATGTTTGTTTCCTCGCTTAAGGGATGATTATGCGATAATCCTATTAGGACAGAGGTTTTATGATCCACTGTATGCTTACAGTGTTATTGTTATAAAATAAATTATATGTAAATTTTAAAGGTGAATATCCGCTTTTAGTTATGTGAGCTGGTGGTTCGCCTGATGGTAAGCGATCACCACCGCCCGTGAACATTCGACGCCCATGAACTAGTGGGAGTGCTTCTGCAATCAGCTGAGCGCTTTTATGGTGAGGAAAAGGATAAAACCCACGCCCTCCTCCGTTAAATTTCGAATTATGATCATAGATTAATAATTCAATTGAATTTTTTGTAATATTCTCGGAATCTGTTTTAATTTTAAAAGAAGATTGAAACGTTATTATTTTAATAGTGTAAATTTTCTAGGAATTGATGATTTCGATAAATAATTTAAAGAAAGATAAGCGAATGCTATCTGTTCGCCTCGGCTTCGCCCGCGATATATGTATAGCCTATGTCACTCAGTGTAGTTACAGCTTTTTAACAGTATAAGAATTTTTTCAATCGGTCCAGCAGTTTTTGCGTGAAATCGTTACAAACATGTATACAAAAGTTAATATTAGTGTAGACAGAGCATAACTTCTTTTGCAGCAAACCCAGAGTTTCTATTTCCGATGACATAAATCTAGAAACAAGAGATATTTTAACAATGAAAATGTTTAATAAAATATGATATTATCAGATTTTACCGGACTGTTATAAGTTGTATGTGTTTATGCACGTGTGTGTGTGTGGCATTGTAGCTCCCGAATGGATGAACCGATATTGATTTTATTTATATAACATAATTATTAGTCGGGAGTGTTCTTTGCTATGTTTAATAAAATCTGTCAAAATTATGTCGGTTTTTTTAATTTTAATTTAAAATATTACAATACTATAATAGTCGTCAATGTAATTTATAAATGAAGACAATAAATCTTCATTTACATTGTTGATTCAACTTTTCCACAAATTCAGAATAAAAGCACGTGATTTGAAACCAAAATTGTCATCTATCAGTAAGTGACTTCCAAAAGAACTTTGAAATGTGTGTGTTTTAACATTAAATTCTATACTTATAAGTCTGTATTCATTTCTAATACTTATTAGAATATATAAAATAATGTATAAAAATATCTATTCATCTATAATATCTAAAAAAGTTAAAATATTATGTACTCTGTGGTAAAATCAATATGTTGTCTTGGCGGGAGTCGCTGGGAATAACATTCCAGATTTAAAACATTTAAAGTGAACGCCCGCAACGGTACCGTAACCGACGCGTTGGTTTCGCGCTCTTTTTGCCACAGATTCGAAAGACGTTAGATTATTATGTTAATTTTTTTTTTATTCTTTCACGCCAAGGAAATTACTAATTTTACAGTTTATTTTATTTATGAAGGGTAATATATTAGGTAGATTCGAATTTAAATAGACTTTTTATTTGAATAATTTTTATATTAAATAATAAATTAATTAGAAAATATAATTATTACAAGGTAAGCAACAGGAAAAGAAAGATAACAAGGCGTTCGCTATACCTAAAACATATTGAAGCAGTCAGTACCCAGTAGGTTATCTGTTAAAGGAGTAAACAGTATACTTTTTACTTCATAAAACAATAGACAAAGACAAAACAAAGCCCGTAAACTTTTTGTTGCTTCCATTTCTTATTATTATGTCAGAGTAGTACCTCGCCTTGCGGCGGTGTTGTTAAAAACTCCGGCTGAGTGACCAGACGGCCGGAG
>NW_024045133.1:209602-232448 GCF_012273895.1 Zerene cesonia | reverse complement strand
CGCATCAGACAACCGCTTACCTTGGAGACAAAGCATCGTACTCCATTGCCCCATACATGTTCCGAGAAGCCCTCGGATTATTATTATTATTATTATTATTTTTTAACTGTGCAGTTGCTTGTTTATTTATTATTTGTTCTTTTCATTTGCCGATGCTTCCAAAGTTTGTGTTTAATCAAATAAACTCTTTGTTCTTTCTTTCTAATTGTCTTTAATAACGAAATGTATCTATCTTGTTATGTTATTAATTTTATATCTATAAGAGCCAAATATGTGTATATTTGGCTCTTATAGATGCCTCTGAGGCATCTGATTGTCGACACTTGCGTTTCTTCGATAACTACTAGTCTACTGCAATATTATGTCATAACCTACTCTGATAGACTCGGTAGATGGTTAGAAGAAGTTAAAAGAAGTATCACGGGCCACACATCTATACTACGCGATTCCACTAAATATGAAACTTCGCCATTTTATGACGTCATATGCGTTAATAAAATGTAATCTTTTCGTTTTGAAATAACGTTTATATTTAAATTTTATGACGTGTCAATGAAAATAATATATATTGTAATTGAAATGCAGAATGTATTTCGAAGTAAATCATATTCGTTAAATGACATGAACCCTTAATTGACATATAGAGGACATTGATGTTTCTATTCTCAGTTGAATTTTGTAGTATTTGGGTATGCTACGAAGCATATAGTTCGTTTGTTTGTTTATATATAATAAATACGGGCAATAGCAAGTATTTATATAATTATGTCTTATTCTGATGCACAAGCATATTATTGTAAAGTTTCATTTAAATTAATTCAATAGTTTTTACGTGAATGAGTTACAAACATCCATCTATACTTACAAATTTTCGCGTTTATAATATTAGTTGGTTTATGTAGTTTGGCAAAAAAGGTTTTTTATTAAAAGTGCGTGTTAATAACAATTTGATCGAAACTATGTTGTCTTTGAATTTTTTAGAAAAGTAATTAGTTATCTACCAAACATTACTACGAACTACTAATAAAAAGTGTCGTAGTAGATAACATATTAAAAAGTTTTCATTCATAATTCGATGCGTCTAACGCGGGAAAAGGACTTAAAGACATTATCTACACTGAACCATAGATAAGGAATTGCGCTTATGAAATAACCGTCATAACGTACAACGCAAATAAAATATTATTTTATGCTTGTGCGTTATTGTCAACGTATTTGATACTATCTGTAAAATATTTTTATCACTGAATTTTTTTGTTTCAAATACGGTGGATTTACTGCGAAGTGTTCAAAGATTTATGTTGAAGAGTACTTTCATAATAAAGAGTTTATCATTATTCTTTATTAGCAGATGTCTACGTCATATAGCAATCTGTATGCCAGTTTTCAGCCAGATCGGTCCAGTTGTTTGGGCTGTCATAGTGCATCGATATATCAGTCAGTCTGATGTGTTTTATGAATCACTAGCTGCGCCCCGCGGTTTCACCCGCGTAGGTCAGCATCCCGTAGGAATATCGGAATAAAAAGTTGCCTATATGTTATTCCAGTTGTCCAGCTGTCTACGTAACAAATTTCATTGCAATCGGTTCAGTAGTTTTTGCGTGAAAGAGCAACAAACACACGCACATTCTTACCAACTTTCGCATTTATAATATTAGTAGAATGAAGTTATTATACATATAAACCATTGTCGTTCATCATTCTATCTATTAATAAAAACCCCATCAAAATACATTGTATTTTTTTTAAGATTTAAGCATACATAGCGACGTAGGGACAGAGAAAGCCACTTTGTTTTATACTATGAAGTAAACTTAAATTTCCTTATTTTTATGTTAAGTAAAGCAAGGTGGTTAGAGTTAGTGTATGTGAAACACTACTTATATTATAAAAGAAGTGACTTATTCGTGTATTCGTTACCATTTACCTCGATAACTTGCATTCTATCAGAACATCAACCCCCTTCCACCGAATCAATAATTCTTAATCACATCAATACGCAATTATATCAAACAAAACTAACATAACCTACATCATTTCGCGCGCTTTTTACTATCACGGTGACCGTTAAAGCTGTTACGTCACTTTTGACGTTTATCTGCCACAGATAACCTTAGAATCTCGACGGCTTTCCTTAATCTATATAAAACTAGCTGCATACTGCTGTAGTCATTTAACGTAATTTTTTATAATATAAGGCTGTGTGTGTGTTTGTTGCTCATTCACGTAAAAACTGCTGAAACGATTGCAATTAGATTTGGTACGTAGATAGCTGGACAACTGGAATAACATATAGGCAAATTTTTTTCCCGATATTCCTATGGGATATGGACTTACGCGGGTGAAACCGCGGGGCGCAGCTAGTAAGTAAATAAACCTATATTTACACCAATATTATAAAAGAAACTTTTGTATATTTGTATGATTTTCACAAACCATTGGTCCGATTTGAACAATTCCTCCACCATTAGAAAGCAACTTCATTGAATGACTGGTTATGTATGTACCACGGGCGAAGCCGGGGCGAGCAGCTAGTTTTTAATAATATACAGATAAATTGTAAACACGTATACTAAAAAAATTGCGATTTGATGAGTTGCGATGGTGAACCAACCAAAAAGAAATGTTTTTATTACGTCGCTTGAAAAATGCTCAACCAACCTTAATGTTACTTCAAGGAATAAACAGTATAATGCCTCGATGTCACCGGAAATGGTAGAGGCGTGTAAGTATTTATTATTGTTTCTTAATATTTTGTTTTTTTTGTTTGTGAACGATTATTTGTTTTTAGATAACACGGATTCTTTAATAGACTACGATTAAACAATTAAAGAAATAATATATTTTTATCAATCTATATATATTTACTAGATGACCCGGCAAACGCTGTTCTGCCTTACTCAATTAGGGGTATGAAAAATAGATGTTGACTAATTCTCAGATCTAACCGATATGTGCAAAAAATTTCATGAAAATCGGTTCAGCCGTTTCGGAGAAGCGAACATTGGGACACGAGAATTTCATATTGAACTCGATGAGTGTGTGATCTCTTAACCTAACTCCAATTTTAATAGTAAATATCAAAACACTTAAAACTGTGTCATGACGAATCAAGTGCTTCTATAAGAAGTCTAAACCTATCCTTCCTACTATCCTACTAATCCTACTTCGTACTAGTATTATAAATGCGTAAGTTTGTAAGGATGTGTGTGTGTTTGTTGCTCCTTCACGCAAAAACTACTGAACCGATAGCGATGAAATTTAGTACGTAGATAGCTGGACCACTGGAATAACATATAGGCAACTTTTTATCCCGATATTCCTACGGGATACGGACTTAAGTAGGTGAAACCGCGGAGCGCAGCTAGTTATAGAAATAAATGTTTGAATTTTAGTGAGATTTTTATTATCATATTTTGGTTAAATCGAATATTTATTTGTGTATCAAATGTTTATGTAACGACCATATGTTTAATTGGCTTAAATAATATTATTATAAAATTACGATAAACAAAATATTTGTTTATAATAATTTGATATTATGTTATACATTGTTTACTAAATCCGTTAATCTATCTATGTTCAAGTAAAACATCAATAACTTAATTGTAACTTAAATACAAGCTTATGTTAAATACAACATAAAAAAAAATATAAAACAATAGAATTAATATTAAATGAACTAAGTATTTGAATGTACAATAACTTTTATCTTCCCTCATCTATACTGATATTATAAAGCTGAAGAGTTTGTTTGTTTGAACGTACTAATCTCAGGAACTACTGGACGGATTTGAAAAATTCTTTCAGTGTTAGATAGCCCATTTATTGAGGAAGGCTATAGGCTATATATGTACCATGGGCGAAACCAGGGCGGACCGCTAGTAAAAACGTAAAGAATATCTTGATTTCCTTCGTCAGTCGTTTCCTTAACCCTTTCCCCTAATCAGCACATCGGCAGAAGCACTACCTCTGCTCTGTCCACGGGCGGTGGTGATCGCTCACCATCAGGCGGACCACCAGATCAGTTGCCCGATATGACGTAAAAAAACAACAAAAAGTCATGAGTTGCGATACAGTGAAAGTCATAAAATTAATAGAATCTCGAATATTCGAGAGAATTACATGATAACTAGCTATAGCCCGCGGCGTCACTCGCCTGGTACTCGGATGAATAGTAGCCTAGGTGCTAATCAAGACTATAGTCTATCTCTGTACTAAATTTCATATAGATACGATGAACTATTTTTGCGTTAGAGTTACAAACATCCATACTTAAAAACTTTCGCATTTATAATATTAGTAGGATACTTCCTTAGTATTTTCTATGAAAATAGTCAGGTCCCTGCACTGCAGGTCGGTAGAACCCGAAACTTATACAAATAACTGCGTAATAAACTATTTAAGCTTCGAGTTTCTAAAATATTTTAGTTTTTTGATAAGGACCGGCGTACAACACAGCATCATATGGTCAGGTTGAAATATTTTTACCATACGATTTTAAACCTTCTCGTCTTAAACATTAAGTCGAGTTCGGATTAACAAAATATATAACAACCATATGATTTCTTAGAAGCGGTTGTTCATGTGTGCGTGATTCTACAATTATTGGCACGGTTAAAAATTAACTTTAGCGTCTGCAGAATAAGGTATATTTTTATTTGTAACGTATCCGTTGTGTGTGTAAACAGGATCACATTCCCATATAATTTTAAATGACATTCCTTTTTAGTAATACAATAAGAAATTGAACTTTACCGAATTGGTATAAAGAGTATATTTGTGTAATTGGTGCTGGTTTGGGTACGGTCAGACGGGTAAAATGTCGCCAGATTTAGAAATACGAAAACCTACTATTTTTTTTATTAGTCAGACCCAACGGTTTTTAGGTACCTGTCCAAAACTGCATTAAATTCCTTTAAATTTTATAATGCGATGTATTATGTGGTATTCAATATGTAAGTTACACTTAACATTGTTTACGTGCATAAAAAATCTTCACATATCCTCTAACCTTATAGTGTAAAATTACCAAAGAAAACCTCTGTCGTCTTTAAAATGCATTAGTAAAAAAATAATTTTAGAAAAAATAAATACTAACTTTTTCCTCTATTCACTCAGAAAAAACATAAAACGTGTAAAATAATTATAATAATAATATGGGCCGCAGGCTTGCCTCATAATCTTACTCAGTATTGCTAAATTGTAGTCTTAACATAGATATTTAAAAAAATCACACCAAAAAGATTTGGTGTTTTTAATAAATTAACGCTCTTAAATTATAAGAAACATATTTAACCTTTTTTTTAACATTTCTTTAAAAATCTACCAATTCATCTACCAAATTAGTAGAATTTTCTACAATGGTAGCATTCCCTAATCCCGTATAGCGGGAGAGGTGAGGTAGGATCGTTAGGGGGGTGAAGGAAAGCAACCATCAGGCATCAATCCAATACCCATTCAGTCGACGGTCGGCCGTAGTGTATGGCGTATCGTGTTCTCTTGTGATTAAAATAATAATATAATGGACTTTTAATTTATTATAAACAATTAGTGAAATATTGTGAAAATGTGGGGCGAAAGTAGCAAACATTGTGAGATTAACTGTCAATGCTCGGGGTGAGTAGTATAATTTAAATACATAGCCATTATAAGACATTTATAAAAAAAACAACAATAAATTTCTTTAATAAGCCTGGTTGGAAATGTACATGACAAAATAAGTTAGTTAAATATTTGTTCTAAATTCAAAAACATAAAATATAAAGTGTCTATTGTCTAATCTAAAACTTATTTGAGAAATAAACTATTAACCTAATTACTTCCATGTTGATTGTGATTACAAAGTAGTTGAATACTTCTAAATCAATGTTTATTTATGGTTAAATTTAGTATATATTTATATATGTTTTACATATTGATAAATTAACCCATCTTATCTGTATATTATGGATAATTTTATATCTATACAAATACATCTATTGTGATATAAGTTTAGTACTACAAATTACTAAACCAGGTATCCGTCTAGATTTAAGCGATCTAGACTTCATTCAGAACCGTCACAGCGGAAGTCTTAAGCTATATGGATATGAATGAAACGGCAGTTATGTATGTTGAGTCGTCTACGTTATCGTAATGCCTATATTTAACTTGCAACGGCGATTTAATTAAAAACTTCATATGTACCGCCCTCGTATAGAATTGGATGATGGGGACAATTGTTTTAATTGTCAATGTGTTTTTCTCATTATGACATAACCTTAGCCAAATGTTCATAAAAAAGAACTTAAAAAATCAATCTATCAGAGTTGCACGATTCAAAAAACGAAAGAGATTAGAGAATAATAATAAAAAAATTGCCAATTTCCGTTCAAGAGTATTTATTGGGCGTTGCCACGTTTAAGAATTAAGGCTTCAATTTTAATATGGCAATTGGCGAACTAAATGTAATATATTTTATTCGGATTACGTCATACCAGCAGCATACCACTAACCTTGGGAGTAGGAAAGTTGAACAACCTCCTTAAGGATTATCCGTTGAAACGAATTTCGAACCATGTGTTCGCGAAAATTTCAATTTCAACATTGAAAGCGAATGTTGAAGTTTTTGAACGAAGAAATTATGCTATTGTTTTTTTAAAACATAACATTAGACCATTAGACTGAGGTTTTGACAGATGTCATAACTATTTTAACCGAAACACTGATTGTGACGTTATGTGTTTTCTGGTGCAGGTATGATGGTTAAAATGGTATTGTAAAGTAACTGTAATCGCTATCTGGAAGAGCCGTACAGATCAAAATAACCAATATGTAGGTAATTACAAAGGTATAAAGAATGTAATAGAACCAACGAATAATGAGGAGAAAAAATGATTAAACGTCAAAAGAAATAAGATTTTTTTTGCAAATTGGTTTGAAATTATCTGTACCCGCTGCACACTTGGCCGTGGGATTTGATAAACATGAAATTTTATTATTAAATTCTCATTTGCAGAAGCTTTAGTTAATAAGAAGAGATTACAAGAAAACCTTAGCCTATTAAAAAAAAATAAACACTCATTATCGCTTATTATCTGTAACAGTTGTGAATGGGATACATTTAATTTTCGAACGTTATCGCTGTGCCGTCTTGTTTATATTGTCATCTCTTTCCTGCATATGGCGTCTGAACGAGTTAGAATGAAAGGCATGGCGGCTGTGGCGCGAAATGATGTCATAAGACAAATTTTTGCACGTTTTGGGGTGCTTTTTGTCTTTTGTTTTTTTGTTATAACTATTCAGTATTTATTGTACTTCTGTTTCGTTTACTTTTAAAGGCTTTGTACGTGGAAAGTGATTTTTATTGCGCTGTTGTAAAAGTTGAATACGATAAGTTATTTTAACTGAAACTACTACCAGTTTTACGTAATGCGATCTTAAGCAAAAATTTAACTGTCTTTATAATTTTAGCAGGAAACTGTATATTGTTATTTAGAGTAGGATACCAGCCATTTGCAAATGGAAAAGAGGGAAATTAAGGAAAGTACTGGGAAGGGTAAGGAAAAGGATGCTGGCTTCCGACTTCCGACTCCCACACTCACCGAATGAAAAATATTACTATGCTACTATTTCACGCCGGTTTTCTGTGGGTGTGTGGTACTTGCCCGTTGCGTGCTGGCCCAATTCGTGCCGAAGCGTGCTCGACTCCCACATAGTACATATAAAATATAATTATTTGTTATGGAACTTCTGTCTGTGCATTGGTAGGTGGTCAGATTGTATCAATTCACCGAATATCAATATATTTTATTGTTTTTTTTATTACTACGTGTTCTATTGCATGGAATTATGGACTAGCTCGCCGCCCTGGGGGGTCACGGGGACGTCTAGAAGCAGTGTCAATTCCAGTGTGGGAAGGAGACAGCTATATAGGTTATAGCGCTGTCACTCTCTCACTGGAATTAGTACTGAAATATAGTTGAATACTTTATAAAGTCAGTTAAAATGAGAATCGAGCCAAGTCTTTATCTAACCCGTCGTTTGCGATAACGTATATGTGTATTAATGAGATATCGCGCCAAAACGGATGAATCGAATTTGTAGAAATTTCAGCACAGATAGATTAAGTCGGATTTAGAATTAGGCAAAACCGCGGGGCAAAGCTAGTATGCCTCTATGCTAATATTGCAAAACATGATAAGCTATCAACTGACCCAATTTAGACGTTAGGTTATTAATTAATTTTCAATATCATTAATCGTCTCTTAAATTTAATTTATTACATTTTAATATATGCATTTAAATTTTAAGGACTACAGAAATTAATGACACACACACACATGAAATCACACGCACACATATGATAATCTACACTAATAAGGTATGGAGCAAACTTTTGTATGTTTGTAACGTTTTCACGCAAAAACTGCTTTGTCGATTTCAAAAATTCTTTCACCATTGGAAAGCTGTAACTCCACTGAGTGTATAGGCTATATATGTACCACGGGCGGAACCGGGGCGAAGAGCTAGTTCAAAATAAATCAAATTGAGAATCTTCTTATAAAAATCGGATAATAAATAAATTAAAAGGCCCTATTAATACAACAATATATATCTTAATTTAAACAAAAAAAAAAAGTGTGTATGTGATTCACACACGATAGAAGTGAAACTTCAGTAAATCGACAAAAGAATGAGATGAATATATATACATATATAAAATAGTATGTATATTTCTGTCTCACTCTTTGCCGGCTTCATTCTAGACATTTTTGTATTTGTGTCTCTCACCTGTCGCTTTTTCCGTTGCATCAGCTTTGAAATCACAACGATTCTAAAGAAGTTTCACTTCAACAAAACATCAAAATTTACAAAGGTTAAGCAACGCACCCAGCAGCCGACCTCCGGATGGGTCACCGCCATACGCGACGTTGCTAACGGTACAGACTATAAAATTGCGAATACTAAAAATACCTACTACTTTATCGCTATGTATTTTATTACTCTGCGGTCGCCCCTATACCGTCTACTATGTTGAGTAGTTATTATTTAGGGTTCCGTACGTGTTTTGAGTCATACTTATGTTATGAATGTGGTGGTTTGTTTGTTTGCCTGTTTGTCTGTCAATTGCGCTGAAATTATGGATTTGATGAAATGTGGTATACTTTTTATCCCGATTCAATGCTACCTTAAAACAGGAATCTTGATATCCAGGCGGAGCCGGGACGAGCGTCCAGTCCTAACAAAACACACACACACACACACACACACACACACACACACACACACACACACACACACACACACACACACACACACACACACAAGAAAAACTAAATTTAATATCTAGACTACTATGTGTGTCTACTAAAAAGTTATGCCTCTCAGGAAACCTGAGGTGAAACCTGGGCTCTGATATGGTATAATATTATAAACATACTAGCGGTCTGCCCCGGCTTCACCCGTGGTACATATATACCCTATAGCCTTCCTCAATAAATGGGCTATCTAACAATGAAATAATTTTTCAAATCACACCAGTAGTTCCCGAGATTAGTGCGTTCAGACAAACTCTTCAGCTTTATAATATTAGTATAGATTTGCGTAAATCGTCCACATAGAGTGTTAAAAAAACCGCTTTTTAAACCGTTAAATAGTTTAAAACAATCTCACAGAATCCCGTCTTATTACGTAGTTGCTTCAAGTTACTCCACGTTTGTAATCCTTTTGCAATAATACTTAAGTTTTATATATTTATGTGCATGTTTCTAACTTAATACACAGCTTATGGTAATTTTATCGTGGGAATCCTTAACTTTAACTTTCAACCGACTTGAGAAAATGTCAATTCGGATGTATTTTTAAACAAAAACACATTATTCTGCTGATATGGTGTGGGCATGATATCCGATACATACAAAGTAATTTAAGAAAAGCAGCATAAATAGGTCAGCTTGTCATTTAAGCGATCTCTTCCAGGCAACCGACCGAAGGCGTCATAACCAAAATTTAAGATAATTTCCACAAAGATTTGGTTTATTTATAACTGGCTGCGCCTCGCGGTTTCACCCGCGCAAGTCCGTATCCCGTAGGAATATCGGGATAAAAACTTGCCTATATGTTATTCCAGTTGTCCAGCTGTCTACGTACCAAATTTCATTGCAATCGGTTCAGTAGTTTTCGCATGAAAGAGCAACAAACACACACATACTTACAAACTTTCGCATTTATTATATTAGTAGGGTTTTAGCTGTTTTTTTTCTTTGTTTGTCTTTTTACTTTAACTTCCCACTAGTTGTACTGGGTCTTATGATTTCGCGATGCGATGACAATTTGACGGTAGTTTCTTTATAAGCCCTAATTATAATTAAGTTTTCTTTCAATGTTGTTGACGAGTAAACATATACTAGCTGCCCGCCCCGGCTCCGCCCGTAGTCATTTATCGTAATTGAAATAATATAAACTATCCCATCTTTTAAGTTGGATCAAACTGCACGTGGCGTGCGGATTTTATTAAAATCGGTCGAGCAGTTTAGAAGTCCATTGCGGATAATGTGACGGTTATATATAAGACTAGACGCTCGTCCCGGCTCCGCCCGGATCCGAGATTCCTATTTTCCCAAGGGAGCATTTAATCGGAATACAATCTATCACTCAAGTCAGCTCACACCCTGTCCGAATACCACATTTCATCAGAATCTTACAATTTCACAAAATTTGACGGACAAACAACCAAACAAACTTTCACATATATCAGCATGAAGTGTGATATTCTAAGTATATATTAGTAAGGTTATTATATGCAAGCGAAGCCATGTGGCACGTCTAGCAGATCCGCTGTCCGTTAACGCCTGTTCCAGTCCAGTACACCAGGCACTGCGCAACCTCCCGTGACGAGTTTTTACTTAACGGCAGTCGGTTAGGCGACTGAACTTAAGTTACCAGCTTATTTCTATGTCATGTCGGCTATGGAGCTGGTGGGTCGCCTGATGGTAAGTTACCACCGCACATGGACATTTGGAGAGGCGTAAGGTCCTTGCAGGCCTTAACCAGCAGCCTCTGCAAATGGAGTGATGACTTCATATTGGAAAGGGATTAAGAATTGACGGAGAAGGTAGTTTTAAAAATTAAAAACTTTTTAACGGATTTTAAACGCGATTTCTTTATAGGTCACGACTGAGGGGAGACAGTCTCCCCGTGACCACGCTCGCTGTAAAGTGTTCGAAACGTCGGATTAATAATATAATGAATAAATCGCGTTTAAAATCCGTTAAAAAGTTTTTAATTTCTAAACACAACATAGCTTATAAAGACTAAATAACAAGCTTTAATTATAGATTCAAATAAATTGTCTCACTTGCTCTTACGCAGAGTATACGTAAGGAAATTATTGAATCCCGCCGATCCTAATCAGGATAATGAGATAAACTCATGTAACTACTGTATTGTCACCGATCCGCGATAAGTGTACAGAGTTTGAGTTCAATCTGTCCGTTTGCAGTGGGTCAAAATCGAGTCTAAAAAGATTCAGTTTCATACAAACTGAAGGCTAACGTTAACAAAAAGCACACTAGTTTATTACGCGTTTATAAGTTTAGAAGGTACTAGCTGCGCCCCGCGGTTTTGCCCGCGTAAGTCCGTATCCCGTAGGAATATCGGGATAAAAAGTTGCTTATGTGTTATCCAGTTGTCCAGCTCTCTACGTACCAAATTTCATCGCAATCGCTCCAGTAGTTTTTGCGTGAAAAAGCAACAAACATACACATATACTTACAAACTTTCGAATTTACAATATTAGTAGGAAGGATTATACCCTGATACAAATTGAATAGGTTTCGGTTGACATCACCCCCGTGCGTTAACCCCGACAGCTGTCCGCGAGAGGGTGCGAGCGAAATCAATATATTGTATCACACTTCAATTCTAACTCAAACTCAAACACAAACTCAAATTCAAAATCTAATTTGAACTCAAACTCAATCTCAAACTCAATCTCAAACTCAAACTCAAACTCAAAACTCAAACATTTATTCAAATTAGATTTTAAGAAGCACTTTTGAATCGTCACAACACAGTTGTAACATTTACCACCGGTTCGGAAGCCAGTTGCTACAGAGAAGAGCAGGCAAGAGACTGCGATTTTAATATTATTTTTTGAGGTTAGAATTCGCTCCTATAAGAATTTCTTTCACGATAACTAGTTTCTCTATATTTAATTTTCACAATATTTATTTTAATGGTTTAATGGTATAATTTTAATGTCTATATATTAATAAAACATAATAAATCTCCTATATATCGATACAAAGAAAAAAATATTTCTTTTCTCTTACGTAAAGTGTAATTATATATCTGAGTGAAGAGAGAGATGGCGCTATATGTTAGAAAGAGATGGGCTTAGTCAAAACGTGTGTGGTGTTTTGTTTCATTCGGCATTTTATATGTTGCGTGTGGATTCATATATAATAGTAAAAGATGGATCTTTTTAAAGATTTTAAGGAAAAATACTGAAAAGTAGGATTTCATTTCATTTTTTGTAGATAGAAGAAAACAGAGAAGACGGAGAGAAGCTGAAGAATTAGCTACGGGATATGGACTTACGCGGGTGAGACCACAAGGCGCTGCTAGTATTATTTATATATACATAGAATACATGATTTATTTCTTTCACCCCCTGCTTATACGTGTAAAGCCAGGTTGGGCGGCTTGTATGTGACAGAGACGGAAGCGGCGCGCGCCAGCTGTTACCATAGCAATTAAATAATTAAGCTAAATTCGTTTTAAATTGATATACTACCTCTAGCACGCGGCGTTGATCGCTGGAAATATCAGTTTCATGAAACATCATCGAGATGTACCCGCCTTCTCGATTTATGATCTATCAATTTTCATAATCCCATCAAAACCAGTTCAGCCGTTTCAGATTGAAGCATCAAACGTTTATCCAGCACAATATTAGTGGGATTCTCCGAGTCACCTTACTGATGCTATAACCGGTTCTAAAGAATGTCGTAATGAGGCGTGTGGGATCCTCCGATGGGATAATATTAAATATATTTATAAATGTTACGTATGTTTGTCTGTAATGCCTGAATCGTTGAACGCGTTTGGATGAAATAAAAAAAAGAATAACAAACGAATGTTGCCATATGTAATTATATTTCGTTTTAATAAAAAAATATATGTCTGTAAAATTAAAAAAAAACTAGAAAAATATAAATAGGTTTTATTTTTTTTCTAGCTTTCGCCCGCGGCTTCGCACGCGTTAAATTCGGCGTAGTTAATAGATGTTATTATACATATAAACCTTCCTCTTGAATCACTATCTATAAAAAACCCCATCAAAATCCGTTGCGTAGTTTTAAAGATTTAAGCATACATAGGGACATAGGGACAGAGAAAGCGATTTCTTCTTATGCGATTTCTTCGAACTTCGTTTTATACTATGTAATGATACCTAAATATATAAATAAACATTAAGATATTATATCTTTTATTTCATAAATTATACATTTAATCTCGTGGTACTCGACTAAAGCTTATACGCTAGTCCCGACTAATCTATCTCTGTACCAAATTTCATGCTGAAGCGACTAGCTATTGTCGGGTGAAAGAGTAACAAACATCCATACTTACAAACTTTCACGTTTATAATTGGGATGACTTTTCTATACGCGACTACATTATGAAAATAATCAAAATCGGTCTAGACACGTTTAAAAATTATCTAATTCTATCATTACACACCCAACAATACTTTATATTACGCATACGAACAATTTAAAAAAAAGAACACTAACCATAGACTACAGAGCATCACACCGGCGTTGACCACAAAACAACCGGCTCACGCGTCAAAAAAAAAAAAAAAAAAAACGACAACCGGTACACACGTCTATGATACGAAGACGTTGAGATTCAAATTTGGAACGGTAAATAGAAAGTTCCGAATTTGAACTCGGCTGTATGTTTGACACTGACAGGGCGGTAATGAACTTGATGCGTTGCGTCAACATTATGTAATCGCTCACATAATGCGTTGCTTATTTAGATTTGTTTTATGAAAGGTTTCATATTTACTGACGGAACGTGGCGTCTGTTTGCGTAATATTTAACATAACAGTAAATAATTTGAACTAAAAATTCAAACATTCGTTCAAATAGACTATTAAAAGCGCTTTAGAATATTACATCCTACAAATCCTCCTAGTTATTACCTACTAATATTATAAATGCGAAAGTTTATGAGGATGTATGAGTGTTTGTTGCTCTTTCACGCAAAAACTACTGAACCGATTGCAATGAAATTTGGTACGCACATAGTTGGACAACTGGAATAACACAAAGGCAACATTTTATCCCGATATTCCTACGGGATACGGACTTACGCGGGTGAAACCGTAGGGCGCAGCTAGTTGATTAATATTTACGAGTGGTAACAACGTTAGTAGCTCGAGAAATTCAAAGAGGATGAACCGAGCTACGGGTAGTTCAAGTATCTATGCTTCTTTATCCATTAAATACGAAGCGTTCATAAGAAAAGGAAACGGAAGATCGCGAGGCTTGTTACATAATTCCCAACGATAAATCTAATCATTAAATTATCTTCAATCCATAATTACATCGTATAACCTGTCACAGATTCAAAAAAAGAAGACGCAGCGAGCACAGACCAAACATGACCATAGACTATAGACCCTATAAGTCGCGATGTTATTTTTTCATCGCGTTTCGCGCCATTTTATATCCATCATGGCCGCTGCGTTCCAGAGCTACTTTTTTTTCGTGCACTGATTTTTCTTATCTATGGGTATAAAATGTGATTATTACTTTAATGGAATTTTATTTATAAGCCCTTGATCTCGCTTCTTCGGATGCGTTAGGCAATTCTCGGGTTTTATATACACTAATATTGCCTGAGAATAGAAGTTTACGTGAAGCAAGCACAGTGGTAGACGCGTGAGCATAGAACCGAGGGGTCCTGGGTTCGATTCCCGGTGGGGACAATAAAAAAAATGTCTCGGTCTGGTAGGACACAGAAGGCTGATCACCTACTTGTCCATAAAGAAAATCGATCACTGAAACAGATGTATATCATCTGCCCCATACCCCAGTAGGGGACACGGGACTTCACTTTATACAAAAATATAAAATTAGAAGTTTCCTCTTAGTTTTTATTATGTCATCGTCGGCAATGGAGCTGGTGGGTCGCCTGATGGTAAGCGCTACCACCACGATTGTAGGGTAGATTATGGCAATAAGACGAAGCAGAGCTTACAAATACACAGAAATGCTAACAAAAAGGTGTTCTTTAAGCCTAATATATGTATTGTCAACGAGACTATAGTAGAATACAGTCGACGACTGAAGTGGTTTATTATATTAAATATATTCTATACCTCTTGACATTGGATCTTTAAAAACCATGATGCCTGAACACCCTTTTTTTTAAACTATCAAACAGTTCGTAACGTGTATTTATTAATACACTAGCTGCGCCCCGCGGTTTCACCCGCGTAAATCGTATCCCGTAGGAATATCGGGATACAAAGTTGCCTATATGTTATTCCAGTTGTCCAGCTGTCTACACACCAAATTTCATCGCAATTCGCTTAGTAGTTTTTGCGTGAAAGAGCAACAAACACACACACATCCTTACAAACTTTTTTATATTATTAGTAGGATAATTTCTGCACTTGACTGTACTAGTTATTGCTCACATCCTGGCTTGATAAAGGGTTAGGTTGTTGAACTGACAATATTTGCTCAAAGCTTAGCACGTGACGGGGCTAGTTAGGCTGGTTACTGCTGATGCGGTCTCGAAGGACCATCTATACTTGACCCCCAAGATTGCACTAGAAGGGTCTGTGTGGTTGTCTTCGTGATTTTTCCTTAGCGCCATTTAGTGGAAATATAACGAAATTAAAACGGCTAACTGGACAGTAGACATCCTACTAATATTATAAATGCGAAAGTTTGTAAGGATGTGTGTGTCTTTCACGCGAAAACTACTGAACCGATAGCAATGCAATTTGGTACGTAGATAGCTGAACAAGTGGAATAACATATAGGCAAATTTTTATCCCGATATTCCTACGGGATCCGACTTACGCGGTCGAAACCGCGGAGCGCAGCTAGTTTTAACATAAAGTTTGTTTTAACTTAGATAAATCTAGACTCTAGAGCTTACAATATTGACCAACCAACGCCTTGTAATCCTATTTTCCAAAGTTTGTTTGTTTCGTTTAACGCGCTCATCTCAGGAAATACTGATCCGATTTGACAAATTCCTTCAGTGTTAGATAGCTCATCTATCGAGGTAGGTTATAGGCTATATATGTACCACGGGCGAAGTCGGGGCGGACCGCTAGTCAAACGATATTTTAATTATTAGTTCAATGTTCCGATAGTTTTCTTTTATAAAATATGAACCATTAATGTAAAGAAACTTTCTATTATTACGAAATTAAATTCACTTTTATTTTTAACTATCTTTCGCCCGCGGCTTCGCACACGTCAATTGGGAGTAGTTTAATAGATGTTATTACACATATAAACCTTCCTCTTGAATCACTCATCTATTAAAACCCCATCAAAATCCGTTGCGTAGTTTTAAAGATTTAAGCATACATAGGAACATAGGGACAGAGAAAGCGACTTTGTTTTATACGTAGTGAAGTACGAAGTTAAATACATTTCTAGTCTCAGCTGTCACGTGAATGCTCCATATTATAATTAGACAATTGTTAGAGCGATTTTTTTGCAACCAGTGGTCCATCTTGTCCATCTGTTGCCATGGGAACGGCATCCATAACCATTCTCAGTACCGCGTCACCCCCAGAAGTTAAGAAAAAAAAAATGTATAACAATAGACAATCAGATGATCCAGATTCGCACGGGAATTCGCGCGCATTGTTTGACAGGTCGCGACCCCGAGGGATGAGGAAGTTGTCTATGCCCGTGTTTAAATTTCGAATGTTATTGTTCGATCCGCTACAGCTACAGGGTCTTGTTTTCTTATATTTATGACCGGGTTTGGGCATGCGTGTAATATATATCTTATGTGTTGTTATTTTCATTATTGAAGTGAAACTTCTTTAGAATCGTTGTGATTTCAAAGCTGATGCAACGGAAAAACGACAGGTGAGAGACACAAATACAAAAATGTCTAGAATGAAGCCGGCAAAGAATGAGACGGATATATACATACTATTTTATATATATTCATCTCATTCTTTTGTCGATTTACTGAAGTTTCACTTCTATCGTGTGTGAATCGCATACACACCTTTTTTTTGTTTCATTAGTTATTGGGAAATATTTAATTGCAAGAAATTGCTATTGAGCAATAAAGCCGCACTTTGCACTACATTTCCTATTTTTTTTTTAAGTTAATTGTTTGTTGAGTGTTCAATAAAGAATATTTAATTCATTCATGCATTCATTTCATTCATTCATATTTATTGTATTGTAGTTTTGGAATACTTAATATAACGAAATAACATGGCAAGAGTATAGAGTACTTACTGCTAAAAGCAGTCTCCGCCAGGCAACCACTAAAGAAAGTACGTGTTGGACGATGGATTGACAGCAATCAAATATAGAAAATAATAAAAAAACACATAACCTTAAAGAAAATGCATGAGAATTTACATAAGAAGATACAAAGGAAATAAACAGGGAGAGTCATATTATAACATCTTATATAAAATCTCCGTGTTACAATTTTAGTTATCGAACACCTTCGAAACGGCTGGACCGATTCTTATGTAATTTTGTGTGCATATTGGGTATGTTTGAGAATCGGCCATAATCTGTTTCTCGTACCCCTAAATGATAAGAGTAAGGCAGAACAGCGTTGGCCGGGTCAGCTAGTATAAAAGTTTAAATATAGTCTTCTTTTCGCTATCAAGAGACTACTACTGACTACTACTGTACTATAGAATGTCGCTACTACCGAGAATTATTTGTTATTATATATATACTAGCTGTGATCCGCGGTTGAAACCGCGTAAGTCCGTATCCCGTAGGAATATCGGTATAAAAAGTTGCCTATATGTTATTCCAGTTGTCCAGCTGTCTACGTACCAAATTTCATTGCAATCGGTTCAGTAGTTTTTGCGTGAAAGAGCAACAAACACACACACCCTCACAAACTTTAGCATTTATAATATTAGTAGGATAATTAGATGTTAATTAACATATAAAGGCAGACTATAGAGCCGCAAACTATTATAATTTATTATTTATTATGTTACTATAAATTTATCCTGTTTTGTTATTTCTAATTTCCGTTATAGTTATCTTTACTTAATTACGCTCTGTGTGTTTATATCTTTATTTATTTATTTATAAAAATCACTTTACGTATTAAATAGGAATAAAATTTTAACCGACGTTCCGATAAACTAAAAGGTTTTCAATCCTGCCTCGTGATCAAATTTTTTCTATTCTTTCAAAATTTCTCATAAAAGGTTCTCAATTGGACTGTGGTTTTAACACACTTTTATTAGCTTCACCTGTATGTTTGTATGTAACCAACTTAAGACTCGATTTTGCTCGACTTCAAACGGACAGATTGAACTCAAACTCTGTACACTTATCGCGGATCGGTGACAATACAATAGTTTCATGAGTTTATCTCATTATCCTGATTAGGATCGGCGGGATTCAATAATTTCCTTACGTATACTCTGCGTAAGAGCAAGTGAGACAATTAAGCCACGTTTATTTAGTTAAGAATTGTATTAATATTAAAATACATGGTCTATCTATCTACTGAAATTCAACAAAATCTGTTAGGCCGTTTGGGAGCCGTTGAAAGCTGATAACTGTATCATTTATTAATAGAAGTTCGCAGAAATCCACTCAATAAGTTTATATTAATATCGCATTATTTGTTATCAATGCTAAAACATGTTTAATTAAAATGCAGTTACATCCGCTTTGATAGCTGTATTAATAATATTAAAAGTAAACTCACACACTCAGAGACACTCACAACACTTAGAGATATCAAAAAATACATCTATATCTGGTAAAAATTCTTCACAATCGGCTTAGTAATTTCGAATAGAAAACACCTTTCTCCTCCGGTATACGCACAAACTAGCTCTTCGCCCCGGCTTCGCCCGCGGTACATATAGCCTACGTCTCTCAGTGAAAATGCTATGTGAAAACATTACAAACATACATACAAATATACAAATGTTTCCTCTTTATAACATAAGTTTCGTTGTATACCTTGAAATGTTAAACCGATTTTGATGAGTATTAAAATGCGAAAAGAAACATACAGGAAACGAACGCGACGTGGAAACTGGAAATTCGCTCCCCATTATAAAAAAAATTATATATATTTTAAATTCATAAACCTTTCATTCGACTCGCTAAGGAATTGTAATGGATATAACAATTCATATTTAAAAGCCTCATGCAATTTGCGCAATTACTTCAACCTAATTATTCTCAAACAATGCGCGGCACATACAATAATAGCCCTAATTGCGTGGACAAAAGATTCAAAATTGCATAATAACACGCTGCGGTGGGACCACAATCTTGCAAGAACCGTTGGTGACGTCACGCGTATTGTTCGAAATAAGAACGCAGCGTTCGCGCCAAAAGTCCTTTGTCTATGGCGCCCGCCAGATAGTGCATTTGAAATTGGAACTCGTTCGGAATTTAACGACATAATGTTAGCTATTTATTATAATAAATAATACGATTTTATTATAAGAAACTGTGTTTACTATGATACTTTTTTTTCGCCAATCTAATGCAAATTAAATTAAAATTGATTGAATTTATAGGAACACTAAGTTTACTCGCGACATCGCATTATATTCAATTCCCATCGTGTTATTTTTGTATTAATATTCTAAATTAGAAAATTAACCTTCAAATGAAAAAGCAGAAAAAACGTTGAATACAGTTTTATTTATAATAATTAACAATAAGACTTCTTATAGAAGCACTTTTAAATCGTCACAACACAGTTATAATTTACCGCTGGTTCGGAAGGCAGTTTCTACAGAGAAGAGCCAGCAACAAACTCTGTACTTTCTTAAAGTTATTTATTTTGTAAGATTCAAAATGAAATAAACGATTTTTTATTTAAAATAATGATGCCAAAGAATTGACCTGTGGTTCTTAAGCGACAACATTCCATGTATTGTCATCCTACTTATCCTACTAATATTATAAATGCGAAAGTTTGTAAGGATGTGTGTGCGTTTGTTGCTCTTTCACGCAAAAACTACTGAACCGATTGCTATGAAATTTAGTACGTGGACAGCTGGACAAGTGGAATAACATATAGGCAACTTTTTATCCCGATATTCCTACGGGATACGGACTTACGCGGGTGAAACCGCGAGGTGCTGCTAGTCTTCCATATATTCATCAAGGCTATAGTAGGCTCTCTAGTACATATCTAATATAGGTTTTAAATTTAGCATAACTTTAAAAACCTTGTATGGTCCAAGCATAACTTAGTATTATGTTATCTGTGGTATAACGAACGCCACAGATAACTAAATAATTCGGTGAATTGAACCTATGAACTATTAGCAAACATTGCGATGCTTAGTTGTTATCATATGTTCTAATTTTTATTTGTGATATATCAAACAGATCTGTGGCCTCATTGTGACATACGCCCAATTGACCCACTTTGAAGTTGTTTAGATACAACTAGTGGGCGCCCGCGGCTTTGTTCGCGTATAACCCCTACTTCACACTATATATCTTATATATAAAATTCTCGTGTCACAATGTTAGTCTCTATACTCCTCCGAAACGGCTCGACCGATTCCTCTGAAATTTGGTAAGCATATTGGGTAGGTCTGAGAATCGGCTAACATCTATTTTTCATACCACTAAACGATAAGAGTAAGGCAGAATAGCGTTTGCCGGGTGCAGCTAGTATATATATATATATATTTATAAGATAACTATATATATCACACTAATATTGTTAATGTGAATGTTTGTTTGTTTAGATGTTTGTCCGTCTAACACGCTGCGGATTTTGATAAAATTTGGTATACAGACAGGGTATGAGCTGACTTGGGTGATAGGATACTTGTTATCCCGATTAAATGCTCTCTTGGGATAAAAAAGGAATCTTGATATCCGAGCGGAGCCGGGGCGAGCGTCTTGTATATTGTAATTGTGAACGTTTGTGTGGAAATAGAAAAACAGTTAATCGGGATTGTATAAATTTGCTATACAAAAAGTAAAGAAAGTGTTGTTAGTGAAAGCTCTGTTATTTTCGGTTCCCGTGTTTCGCAGATTGACAAAGACATATAAAAAATGTGAAATAATTGATTTCACATAACTATTATATGTATTGGTACCGTGAAACATTCATAAAAATTATTTATAAGCAATTCTTTTAATGTACGTCAACTTTGAAACTCTTTTGTCAAAACTTTTTAGTTTTTTTTTTTTAATTCGCCTCCAAAAATAGCGCCAAAAATTTCAATACAACAGAACATGCAATAACTCTACAATTCTTATTTCAAATAACCATAAACTACAACAAGTCCATACAGTAATGTATCTTAATTCTATATATCAGAATTGAGTCCGTTATGATGACGTCAGCAAGGGGCCAAGCGCCCCACGCCGAATTAGATTGCGGCCAAGGATGCTAGGAGCATAGACAAGCGGTTATATTATCTGTGGGTTGAAGTAATCCTACTCCCTACTATCCTATCCTACTACTAATACTCTAAATGCGAAAGCTTGTGAGGATGGATGTATGTGTGTGTTTGTTACTCTTTTACGGAAAAATTGCTGAACCGATTGCCATGAATTTTGGTACGTAGATAGCTGGACAACAGAAATAACACATAGGCAACTTTTTATCTCGATGTTCCTACGGGATACGGACTTACGCGGGTTAAACCGCGGGGCGCAACTAGTGCTTAATAAATTTCGAATTTCTAATTACTAACCTTTTGTCAAGGCATTTCAATCTGATATAGTCCTCCTAAACGCGAAAGTTTGTAAGTATGGATGTTTGTTACTCTTGCATGCGAAAATATCTTATATCTGCCTGAAATTCGGTACAGAGATAGATAGTCTACATTAGTACACAGGTTTTACCCGGATACCACGCGAGTGACGCCGCGGTTTACAGCTTGTCTGTTCATAATCGGGAGTAGTCTAGATTGAGTTGTGTAGGTACTGTTCTCTGACAGTATTGACTTATAACTATAGTTAAGTATACTTAAAGGCATATTTCCAAGAATCGATAAAAAAGAAATTACTTTTAATGCCGCATCCATTTTTTACGTTTCATGGCAATTATCCCGAGTGTGGTCTCATTCTCGAACGTCACTGCACGTTCGAAATTTGAATTCAAATTCGGGTTTGAAGTTCGGAAATTTCGTAATTCGTTCTACACGTGCATAGATTAAAAACGCGGCAAGCGTCTGAGGTTACAGATAAAGTGGCGATAAGCAAGATAAGTAAGTTATCAATGAAGTTGTGGCTAAGTTTGCAAAGTTCAAGTGCCCTTGAAAGCACGATGCGAATGATTTCCAAGCTTAGATATGACTTAATGCTTATGAATGATTTTTTTTCTTTTTTTTTACATATAAGCTCTTTTTGTTACTAGCCAGCCAGCGATTTTAAACTTACACAGTTCCTCATATTACGAGACATATAATTCCCAATTACGTTTAGAAAAAAGTTTGTATACGTTCATTCAAATTTGGAACAAACCAACATTATGAGTTGTGGCGGTTAAATAGCGGATGTGCTCATTTGTCGTTACAACCTGGATGTGACGTCACAAGTGTACAATCTTGTGGAATTAAATAGGGAGGATATTGTCTTATGAAACGCAACG
>NW_024045133.1:206177-209510 GCF_012273895.1 Zerene cesonia | reverse complement strand
TTGTTTCTTAATAATAGAAGTTATTGTTATATGCTTGTATTAGCTTCACCAGTATGTTTGTATGTAACCGACTCGTTTGGACTCGATTTTGACCCAGTTCAAACGGACAGATTGAATTCAAACTCTGTACACTTATCGCGGATCGGTGACAATACAATAGTTTCATGAGTTTGTCTAGGAGGTGAGGATGATGATTATACCCTTCTTTTTTGAAGTCGGTTGAACACCTAGTTTTGATCGTTCATTAACAATATAACACTGTTCCAACGTCAAACGGACCCCCCGCATGGGCGCATATGCGTGTATATAGAATTACGCAACAGGTGACGTTTCCACTCAGTTAACATGCCTAATGGCCTAAATGCACTAATCGAATGTCAAATTACTAGGATTACAAGTGCAGCCACCCGGGTTTGCTCTGAATTGAGCTATCAATTGTTTGTATATGTTGGTTTCAACCGACTCGATATTAAAGTATACTAATATTATAAAGTTGAAGAGTTTGTTTGTTTGAACGCACTAATCTCAGGAACTACTGGTTGATATGAAAAATTATTTCGCTGTTAGACAGCCTATTTATTGAGGAAGGCTATAGGCTATATATGTACCACGGGCGAAGCCGGGGCGCACCGCTAGTGTTTAACATAGTACGATCAGTGGTTTAATGCTGCTACAAGTATACCAGTAATATATAACACTAGCTATTGACCGCGGCTTCGCACGCGTTAAATTCGGGGTAGTTTAATATGTGTTATTATACATATAAACCTTCCCCTTGAAACACTATCTGTAAAAAATACCGCATCAAAATCCAAAAGGATGTGGTCAGGAGCGGAACTCGGCTCGATGTCTCCGAGGGAGACGGAGAGGAGGGTGCGGTATGCGGTATGCACTTGTCCCTTGGAGTAATGCTGCTTCCATACTGCGTTGAGACGTGACTAACCGTATTATATAGTGTAGTGATTTGTTTTTGAATGTTATTGATAAACTACTAGACCTTTTAACGGATTTTAAACGCGATTTATTCATTATATTATTAACCCGACGTTTCGAACACTTAACAGCGAGCGTGGTCACGGGGAGACTGACTTATAATGAATAAATCGCGTTTAAAATCCGTTAAATAGTTTTTAATTTCTAAATGTATAATACTCGCGTAAAATCAAACACAAGAAAATACTAGACCTTCTCAAGTTATTCTATCTAACTATTGAATTATATTATTATATCTATTGTTATATATATTATGCTGCTATTATATATCTATATATATAAAATTCTCGTGTCACAGTTTTCGTTGCCATACTCCTCCGAAACGGCTTGACCGATTTTGATAAAATTTTTTGTGCTTATCCGGTATCTATGAGAATCGGCCAACATCTATTTTTCATACCCCTAAATGATAAGAGTAAGGCAGAACAGCGTTTGCCGGGTGCAGCTAGTATATATATATGTGTTGATATAGATAGCCCATTTATTGAGGAAGGTTATAGCCTATACATGTACCACGGGCGAAGCCGGGGCGGATCGCTAATGTATATATAAAGAAAAGTATTCAATACGATTTATTGGAAAATTAATTTGATTGTCCGTCTTTCACGTCGCAACGGAGCGATTTTATTGTTTGACTTTTGTGTTTGAAGGCAGTGACATAGGCTACTATATACGATGGAATAACAACTCATTACCATGGAAACCTGTCGCAAGCTATATATAAAAGGAAAATAAATCCGACAGAATGCTCATTACTGAACTCTAACAAATATTGAATCAATATTTAAAAATTACTGTTAATTGTTGGTATAGCGATAATTCATTACCCCCACAAAGACCATAGACAACTAAAACAAAAGGCGGGCCATAGACAATCCCGCGCCGGAAGCACGTGCGTGCCATTCACTTTCATTCAACGAATAATCAATGGAGCAAACATGTGTTTTTAGTTTATGGTCGGCGTTCCAAGTTTGAAATATGCATTTAGTATGCTCGTTTTTCAAAATTCGAATTTTTTGAAATACGACGTGCTCCGCCTTCCAGAAATAATTAGCAGAAAAAGAAAGACATTTTTATTATTTCTTAATTATTAATAACTAATCATTAATAATTCTCGCTGTTTCCAAATAAATAAACTTATTAATTTTTAACAAATATAATAAGCAACTGTTATCGCATGTGATTTGTCCAATAAAAATATATAATCGGATAACAGTCAAAAAATATATAAGCTATTATATTAATAATTAAAATATGTAAAACTTTCCTTAGAACTTAAATATTTGTTAAATTAAGACATTAAAAAATACTGAGAAATTTAGTTTTTTACAAGTTTTTTGCAACGCAACGGACAGCAGATGTTTAGATAGATTAGATATGAATGAATACTTGTTATTGGCCCTGATAAAGATTAAATATCGATTAAAAGCTTAATTTAAAACATAAATTTTCGTTGACAAGCCATTTAAGTGTCTTTATCTATATTTGGACATTTGTTTTGTAGGAAACAAAAAAGTTGTTCGATGTAAGATATTATAATGACGATGGATAGAAATTTATTGTTTTCGCAACGAAAATCGCATTAAAAACGGTTCAATTATCCTATAGTTTGTAGAAATCGCGGAAATGTCCCACAATTTGTTTTAGCTAAAAAAACTCGGGTGATGCGTTAATATAAGTTTTTGTTAAAAAAAAAACAAATTTGACAATGGAACGACCTTTGTCCGTTATGTCAACTCGAATTTTGTTCATACGGGAGGTTTAGAATTTATTCTTTTTTAAGATTTAGAATATATTGTCAATCATGGAGGTTCTAAATCGATTGAATTTGTTTGTGTCTTTTTCTTTGATAACTTCATCATATTTCAACTGATGGACGTAGTTTTGTGGTGGATAGGGATGTATATTTAATTATCCATACCAATATTATAAAGAAAATATATAAGTGTTTTATAAACTCGTGACTGCTTTTAAAAATCATTTTAACACAATTTGCACCCCGCGGTTTCACCACACGGTAGGAATATCGGAATAAAAAGTTGCCTACATGTTATTCCAGTTGTCCAGCTATTACGTACCAAATTTCATTACAATCGGTTCAGTAGTTTTTTCGTGAAAGAGCAACAAACATACATCCTTACAAACTTTCGCATTTATAATATTAGTAGGACAAAGTAGGATAGTAGGATAGGATTAGAAACACACTATCTAGCTTCATAAACTTCATTATTAATCTTACCCTAATGTCAAATTGACCGCGCAATTGTGTGTTTTTTTTTAATCGCTCCAACGAGGCACGGGCTCACAATATGCCAGCATAAGCGTATCGATCGCTAACGG
>NW_024045133.1:180366-205177 GCF_012273895.1 Zerene cesonia | reverse complement strand
ATGTGCAGTTCGATCCAACTTGAGAGATAGGATAGTTTAAATAATTTTAATTACGATAAATGACAACCCGGGCGGAGCGTGCAGCTAGTATACTATATATATACATGTACGTCCGTCCGGTGTAAGCAATAACTGATATGCAAGGGGTCAATCGGAACACAATATTGTAAATGTGGGTTGGTATGATTAAGTAATTGTCTCTTAACTTATTTATTCACTTTTTTATTTTATTAAAATACAGAAAACGAAGTCTCTTTTTCTTAGTAACGATTAACTCTTAAAAACTATTTAATTGTTGTATTTTTATTTCGTCAAAAATACGACAATTTTCTTACAATATTTCCATCATTCACTGTATTATACAGTTAAGTACGTATAAGGAACATCTGGTATAAATAATACCAAGACAGATTCAAAATTTGTAGAACGCAAAGACAATTAAATCAATTTTATTTTTGAAATTCGAACACTGCTACATTTTTTTTTCACCGAGCCACCGGTCTACATTTATCCACAGATAAATGAAACTTATTGACCTCTCATGCAATCTTAGCCTATTGTATCGTATGTTTTATTATCGATTTTCGCGCAAAACCGTTACATTCTTACCGCCCTCGTGATTTCTTGATCTCAGCTGTTGCAGATGCATCTCGCAATCAGCTGCCGTGGCACGCGCCGTTGTACCTTTGACCTACGTTTCTATTGTTACCGTCAAATACAATATTTCTTGCAAGAAATCAACGAAGATGGTCAGTCTTGCGACGGAGCGCGCGGCACGCGGTCGTGTTCCGGTGTTCCGTTTTTGAAATTTGCCAATTTACGCGTTCGAATTTTGAATTTTTGTGTTCGTGTTAAAATGTTCAGTTTGTTCGATTGTTGTTTTCAAGGAGTGCATGCAAGGTTTGTTTTTTTATATTGATATTAGTTAATATTATGCCTTATTTATAGTTGTTACTAGTATGATATATATACATATAGATTACTTCTATGATATATTGTTTTAAATATTTCTGCACTGTCTTGGAATATGATAAAATTGTGTTATGTTTATTTTTTTTTTTTTTTTGTAATCAATAGAAATCATTGACGATAAATCATTTTCTCTATTAATCAAACCGCTCTGTATCAAAATATATGTATGTGTTCCTGTACATAACATGTGATTTAATTTAAAAAAAAATAATTCAAAATTAATTGGTCGGATGTAACTTATAAATGTTAAAACTGTATTATGACGATTCAAAAGTGCTTCTATAAGAAGTCTAATTGAATGAATAAATGGTTGAGTTTGAGTTTGAGTTTGACCTATTTGCTGCTAGTTAAAGATAGCATGATAAATAAAACGAATTAATTTATTCTACATTTAATATTACTAATTTAGATAGATGTACATTTGTTACTCTACCACGGTTATCACTAAACAGATTTTGATGATACTCGACAGTTATGTAGCTTATGTATCAGAATCTATACTAATATTATAAAGCTAAAGAGTTTGTTTGAACGCACTAATCTCAAGAACTACTGGTTCGATTTGAAAAATTCTTTCAGTGTTAGATAGCCCATTTATTGATGAAGGCTATAGGCTATATATAGGCGGACTGCTATTAATACATAAGCTACAGAAATCCTCGAACCGCCAGTCCGCGAGCGAAACCGCGCGGCACAAATAGTTTCCCATTATCTAACCCCAATCATAATTCGCTCAATACACCCCCACACCTAAATACACGCACCCACACCTTCATAGCACGTGCTGAGTTCGATCACATTTTTTTTCATCATCAGGTGGGCGAAGCCACGTGCCAACAATAGTGTACTAAATAGAAAAGTATTCTATTCAATTGAGTTTTTTTTTTGTAAAAGTGTTTGGATGAGATTTTTTTGATATTAAAACGGATTTTAAATGCGATTTATTCATTATATTAGGAGGGAGATTCAGTCTCCCCGTGACCACGCTCGCTGTAAAGTGTTCGAAACGTCGGGTTAATAATATAATGAATAAATCGCGTTTAAAATCCGTTAAGTGTTTAATTTCTAAATGTATAATACTCGCGTAAAATTAAACACAAGAAAATACTGGATGAGATTTCTTTCGTCATACTAGCTGCGCCCCGCGGTTTCACCCACGTAAGTCCGTATCCCGTAGGAATATCGGGATAAAAAGTTGCCTATACGTCATTCCAGTTGTCCAGCTGTCTACGTACCAAATTTCATCGCAATCGGTATAAAATTACTTGTTTTTTGTGTCTACCCTCCGTTCTTACAAGTGATTATTAAACAGTGCTCATTATTGTAATTAATTTTAAACCGACTTGAAAAAAAGTAAGTTACTATGAGTATTAGTGTGTTTGCTACCTCATAACTTGTAACCGGCTGAACCGATTTTGATGATCCTTTGTGTATTGAAAAACCTATCATGTCTCATTACAATATAATTTAGTTCTGACTGTCTTATTATCTTACTTCTTACTTACTATTATAAATGCGAAAGTTTGTAAGGATTTGTGTGCGTTTATTGCTCCTTCACGCAGAAACTACTGAACCGATTGCAATGAAATTTGGTACGTAGACGGCTGGACAACTGGAATAACATATAGGCAACTTTTTATCCCGTTATTCCTATGGGATACGGACTTACGCGGGTAAAACCGCGGGGCGCAGCTAGTTCATAATAATATATTTATATATTCCATGTATATTGATTTATAACTAAAAATAATACAATAACATACATATAAAACATCCACCACCAACTTCCCAGTACGTAAAATGATCCCGTATTTATAGATAAAGAAAAAATGTCGACAGATTATAAAATTAACGGACTTTCTCATAGATGATATTTGTAGAATGTTTATAAACTAGTTTGTATATAAACTTCACTAGCTTTTCGCCCTGGCGTCGCCCGTGGTACCTCTGTTGTACCTATGTAGCCTATGTCACTCAATGAAGGTACAGCTTTCCAATGGTGAAAGAATTTTCGAAATTGATCCAGTGGTTTTTGCGTGATACCGATACGAACATACAAAAATGCAAACGTTTCTTTGTAATATCAGTGTGGATGACGCAATACCATAAATCGATTAATGAATTATTCTAATTTGAATCGATCGTATGGATAAAAATAACGAAAATAAAATTATAAATCAATAAGTTATTTATTGTCAGTTAGTTTAGTATAATATGAGACTTTTAAGTATTTTGTTATCGCAGCAGAAATGCTAAACTGGTTTTCATATATCTCTTCATAAAGACAGATTAGACTATGATACTATGTACACCATTTCCTTTTCCTTACCCTTCCGTTCTTTCCATCAATCCTTTCCTTATCATGTACTCCTTAAAAGAGGACAGCGCATTCGCAGAAGCACTATCTCTGCTCTGTCAACGGGCGGTGGTGATCGCTTACCATCAAGCGAACCACCAGCTCAGTTGCTCGACATGACACAAAAAAAGCTTACAAAACGTTTGAACGTTTATTCTAAAAACATTCCAAATTCCATTCCAAATTCAAAACATCGAGAAATCGATAACCCGCCAAATCGAGCCGAATCAGCACAGATAACGGTAAAATCCACCCCAAATTATAAACATAACGCCAGTATCGATGTAACCGTTACTGCACGAAGGGTGCTGCAGCAACCGCTTTCCCCATTTCATTACTCGGTATTGTGTTAACCGTTTTTTCAACAATCACGGAACAATGTTGACGCGCGGGGAAGACGTTAGACGTATACGTCACTCGCATAGATTATACAAACTTTTTTTTTAATGTCAAGATGGCAAGGGAACTTTTTTTTTTGGAATACCTGTCACATTCATGTATCATTGCTGTTCGGATTCGATGAAACTTTAAAAAAAATGTAAAAAAAAAAAAACAATTAGATTAGTATATAAAACTAATTATCAAATTTATGTTCCTTGCTTAGATGAATGAATTAATAGAATCCTTTTTTATTTAACCCATTAAATTAATGTTTCCCAAACTTTATCGTACAACATACAGGATACATTTTAAAACTGATCGACACTGTTTTTAATGGAACAATTACAACTTCGCGTTCCAAATTTTACCACGGCTATAAATATCAGAAAAATCGAAGGCAGGAAACTCCTGTGTCCTTGGTGTAACCTTGTGGTTCGCTTGTGGTTTTTGTCATATCGCATCGGTTGACACATGCGAAGAATTCGGTTCGATTTCCGCCAGGAATAACGGTTTTCTATTAATACATTTCTAAATCTGTCTTAGCAAGAAGTGCGGCCTATTAAACAAAATCTGTCAAACGATATTTTTTTGATTCTGTTTTTAAAAAATGTACGATTGCATTTTTTTTAATTCTGAAAAGTATTTTTGTTTAAAATGGATTGTGATTATTTTTTCCAAATTTGAAATTCCAATGATTGGCGCCAAATAACCGTTCAGAAACTCACACTGCATAAAAAGCGCATTACTTGGATAACATAATAGATATAAGGGACCCTTTTTTTTGCTAAACATTATCTTAAACTTATCCAAATTATGATAACTTGTCCGTCTATAAAGTGAAATGGTCTTTTGCGATATATCGATAACAAAATATATGGAAGTGCAAGCTTTTAGCTGAATTACGAGTGACATGAACGGATAATTTTTATTGGCTTTCTTTTAGCCCTGTTTCTCTTTATTGTAGACTTAACTGCGAAACTTATCGTGAAACGTAAAGGCGAAGCAATATAATTCCATTAAATGCAATTTCGTACTCTTTTTAACCCGTGGCGGGTTTTTTTTGTAAAGTACACTATTATGCTTGCTTTTAATTTGTCCCTTTTGTGAACTGGTATATAAGAAATGTATTATCGCTGAACCGTTACAACCGGGACCCTTGTCAGTGATAAGAAATGCACTCATTGTAAGGGTAGACTTCAAAGGGACGAGACAAGTTCTGAAATGTAAGAAAATTGAAGTACGTTAAACATTAATAAAAAAAAACAATCTCACTGTTTTATTAACTTCGACCCTTTTATGTTGTTCGGAAATGTACATGTCATTTTGGCGCCTAGTTGAACGTTTTAAGCGGAAAAAGACATAAATATTGGAAATGTAGAGGAAAAGGCTAGTAAAATGTCAATAAAAATTTAACGGTGATACATTTTACATCCGTTACAAATCGGTTATAGTGCTGTTTTATTCATGATCTTCGGTGGCGGGCCCCGTCTTTTTAATATGTTGAATATTGATTGCCCAACTGATTTCTTCGAGGGATGCATCTTCCCATTCAAAACGTTGAATAATTGAATATTAAATAGATCTATAAAAACCGTTTACCATACGAGATTTATAGGTCACCAAATTGTTGTAATATGCATAATTTCATTAGCGCGTTTCCGAACGCGTATTAAAATGTCAATGTCAATGCCAGTATCGAAGCGCGCGAATCTACCATCTGATTCATTCATGATTATCATCTACCTGCTTCGACGATGCTATTTCTATTACAGTTTTGTGTTAAACGTGTTATAATTTCGTTTTGTAGTTAGCGCTGCGAGCTGTTCTCATAACCTTTTCGGCAAACGTCTAAGATGTGTCGTGTGAAGGCCTAAGGGTGTGAAACCAGTTTTGTGTTCGAATCGATGTTCGATGTTTAAAAGTTCATTGTTAACTTATTTAGGGTCTGATATTGTCAAGAGACAGGCCGTGGGATCAGTTATTAGTTAGGGGTGTGATTGGACAACCCTTTAAGACAAGGTTACATAAAAAATTGGGTGAGAAACCTCGACATATTGCCGGCAGTTTTCATCGATTTTTTATACGTTATTGTATACGTCTTTTGAACTCGATTAGCTTTCGAAATTTGCAATATAGACATATTTTCCCATTTTCTTGGTATATATATTTTTAAGATATAATATGTTTGCTGTTATATATATATATATATATATATATATATATATATATATGTATTTCTTACATATCTTCCACCAAATTTAAGTATCATTATATTATACTAAAATTGATTAAAAATTATAACTGGTTGTGTGACAATCTTTAAGTCTTAGATTTACATCTCAATCTAGATTTAATTAATTACTATAAAACATGTTTTACTTATGCTTTATTCATATTAAATTGAAATTCCTTGTTACAGGCTCATCACAGAAAACTTCAGAATAAATTCCGGTAACAATGCAAAAAAACGGAAGCAAGAGGAGGCACATTCACACAACTACAAAATAAAAGTGCGACCGCACTCTATAGACTTCAACAAACAAAGCTCTCCACTAACCCCACAACGGAGAGTGCTCGGTGAGATACAGAACTCGCCAATTGCACGGAAAGTCTTCAACGACATACAGAATTCGCCAATAGCACAACGGAAGTCATTCGAACTTCAAAACTCGCCTATCGCACAACGAAAAGTGTTTAATGACATTAGTTCACCGTCACAACGTCGTGTGCTGGGCGAAATACAAAATTCGCCATTCACTGGCACCACACCAACCAGATTGGATAAATCCCCATTCACACATACAGTATATTCACCAAAACTAACCCCCTTATATTTGAAAGAGTCACCACTCTACAAAAATTCACCAACAATGGAACGATTGAGATCTCCACTAATAGAGGCACGGGAACGGAAACGGAATAAAATTTCTAGAATTTTCGAGGATCGGAATAAATTTCGGGCGAACAAGGAGAATGAGAGATTCAATATTGAGGAGGAGACGCAGGATTGTATGTTTGGACAGTTCGAAACAAAGAATGATTGGTCCGAATCCAAGGTAATTTAATAAAATGAGCTCTTTTAAACTTTAGTTAAACATTAAATGGAATATTTTGAGAAGGACATGTAATCAATGAAAACCTATCAAAAATTCTAAGACAATAGTCACCTTTGTTTATTTTTGATGTATCTACATCAATCATAATGTTATCTTAATTCATTATTTAAAAAAATCATTCTTTCTATCTCTTATACTACTAATCACTTCTATTGACTGACAATATATAACCTATTTCTAAAACTTCTAAAATTGTAAAGTATACAACAGATGGCTAAAAGCTTTTTTGTCTAAGTTCTTATCAAAAAAGCATTATCCAACTTAAGTTATAACTAAAGTATTAAAAAAATTTCCATCCATTGAGTCTCAATGCCCCAAACTAATAATCATTTAACTCTTCCAGCTGGACTTTACGAACCTCCAAACGAAGGCAGATGAATCAGACATATACGTGCCAGAGAAAGCACTCCCCGTGGACACGGACTTCGAGACCCTCCACGATCTAGAAGAGGAATTCGACGCTCAGAACTTTGACGAATGCAAATACGAAATCATATCAACAGATAGTCCGAATATCATATCCACGGGACGATCAAACACAAGGAAAATCAACGCTGGCAGCTTTATATTTGGTGCTCCATTGTCAGACAGTGAAACGTCCACATCGTTCAACAAACCGACTACATCCAGAGCTCTGAATTTCAAGAGCGAACGGACGAAATCCACGCGCGTGCTTAACTTCGATGAGGACTTCGAATTCACGTCCCCGAAGAAAACTTTATCAGTGAAGAAAAGCTTGAAGTTCTCGGAGAGTCCGAAATTCGAGAAGTCCAATAGCATTACCTCCGTGTCCAGCTCGATATCGAAGCGTTTGACGTCCGAATCTGTTGAAAGTGGTTTCATATCGGAATTCGAAGAGCCCTTCCTGGACATAGAAGAGATATCCAGCTCGCCCAAGATATCCAACTTCAGTGATCTCCTATCGGGACAGATTAAGGATAGCTTCACGGAGAAGTTGAAAGTGCACAGGAGCTTGAGTTTCGATCCGAGGGAGAATAATAAGAGAGTGAGTGAGGAAGAGAGTGGGAGCAGTAAGAGGTTGAAAGCGGAGCATTGTGCAAGGCCAGTGTTGCAAAGAGCCTTCTCGGAGAATAATGCCTCTATCATGTCTGCTTTGGCGAGGTGTAAGTAAATTTTTAACTAACTTTATACCCATGACTTTCCATTTATGTAATACTAGCTGTTAGCCGTGGCGTCACTCGAGTGCTACCCGGGAAAAAGATAGCCTATTTGCTAATCTAGACTATAATCTATCTCTGTACTAAATTTCATACAGACACGATTAGCTGTTTTCGCGTGAAAGAGTAACAAACATCCATACATCCAGATGGAAGAAAAACAGATGTTTTTCTGTATTGTTTACTTATACAATAAAGAATAAATAAATAAAAAGGAAACATTTGTGTTTCTTAATTGCTTAATCTAAAAAAATTTACATCCATCCTAAAAGAGAACCATATATCTTCCAGCGGCCTGCGAGCCAGATCTCATTGGTGACTTCTCCCTGCCGTTTGCGTTGCCCCTCACGACTGGAGACCATGTGGACCTGAAGTCCATATCCTGTGACACCCTCGCTGCCCTCATCCGTGGGGAGTATACGGACACTGTACATGACTATCAGGTGCGTTAACATTTTATATATGTATACTAGCGGTCCGCCCCGGCTTCGCCCATGGTACATATATAGCCTAAACCCTTCCTCAATAAAAGGGGTTCCAGACAACCAGACGTACAGAGAGGAATTAGATGGAGTAGAGAGATAATAAATGATAAATTGAACAACTCAGTCATTATTTGTCCTAATATACAAGATGTTTCTAAAATCAACCCCAAAAAAGAGAGGGCTCTTTTCATATACAGGGTGATCCCAAAACTAATGTCTCTTCTACTCCAGGTGATAGACTGCCGGTATCCATACGAGTATGAAGGTGGCCACATACTTGGTGCCAAGAACCTATACACCAGCGAGCAGATCCTGCAGCTGATGGAGGCTGTGCCGCAGAGGGACGGCAGCAAGCGGAGCATCCTGGTGTTCCACTGTGAGTTCTCGCTCGAGCGGGGGCCTAAATTGTGAGTATATGACACTTAACTACTATAATATGTTAATGTTATATTTTATTATAAAAAAAAGTTAAAAACAAAAGACATATCAAATAGGAAATTCATATTTACTTGTTTGTTTAAATTTAACTTGATTTAAATAATAACACCTTCATTGTTTTTTACTAGAGCTTTTTTAATTTTCTTTTTACCCGAGCGGAGCTGGGAAGTGCACCTAGTACTATAGTTTTTTTACTAGAGCCTTTAAGTTATTTCTTTATCATTCAACAACATTATCAAAAGCAGTGGTGGCTCAGTGGTGAGAACCTCGGACTTAAAATCGACAAGTCGGGGTTCGAGACCGGGCGAGCGTGCAGGAAATAAATTGATTTTTCAATTTATCCGCACATGTGGATAACATCACCACTGCTCGAAACGGTGAAGGAAAACATCGTGAAGAAACCGGCATGTCCGAGAATCAAAAGTTCTATGACATGTGACATCTGCCAACCCGCACTTGGCCAGCGTGCTGGATTATGACCTGAACCCGCATAGGAGGCCTGCGTCCCAGCAGTGGGAACATGTATGGGCTGATGATGATGATTATCATTCAACAATAAATTCGCTCGTTCGCAGATCGCGCTTCCTCCGCTCAACCGACCGCGCAAGGAACAAGGACAAGTACCCGTCGCTGCACTACCCGGAGGTGTACCTGCTGCACGCCGGATATCGCGCGTTCTTCACCCGCCACCCGCAGCTGTGCTCGCCCGCCGGGTACACCGCCATGCTGGATCCGAAGCACCGCCAGCAGTTGCGGCAGCATAGGGCACCGAAGCGGAAGACCTTTCGGTCTTTCCAGTAGACCGTGTTCGGGAGGGGCGTGTTGAGTAGACCGTGACGGGCGGAGTTGTGTGGTGCGGTTCGAGCGTCGGTCTTTTGAGTAGACCGTTCGGGGGAGTGGTCTTTCGATCTCTTGTGGGTGTAGAGTTTTGAATGGACTGGGTTATGAGACGTATATAGAGAATTGTAACGGTCTTTTGAGTAGACCGTGCGGTGGCGATGAATGTTAAGGTGTGATGAGTATGATGTGGTGGTCTTTTTGTTAATAGACCATTGTGCTTGACCATAAAATGTATTGTGTAGTAGACGCAATAGGCTAATGGTCTATTATCTATTTGCATTTAAGTAGACCATTAAATACTAAAGAACTGAAAGACGAGCCATTGTGATAACGGTCTTTTGAGACAGACAATGTGTTAAAAGACCGATTTATAGACTGTTTGAACTTACGTGAAAAGACCAAAAGAATAGAGCAAAGAAGAAGTGGAGACATATATTACGCGAGTATTACTGTAAAAAAAAACACGATTTAAAACGTGTTTTATTTAATATTTAATTAGTTACTATATTTCATTATCATATATTAAGAATCAAAACTTTGAATGTTGAATAAAACACGATTTAAATCCGTAACATTCGATTTAAAATTGTTTTTAGTCAAACTTTTAACTGCATGAATTTTTATACCAATTTGGTTAAGGTGCTAAATTCGAAAAGACTTGGTCTATTGAGGCCGCATGAGACGGTCTACTCGAATTCAGTAGACCGTCGGACAGGTGCTACGCGTAAACCGTTTCTACTCGTAATAAGACTTGACGTTAAGCGACGATTTCTATCCGAGAATCGTATCTACATGCTCAGCAAATATTGATAAACTGAGTAATACGAGAGAGATATTTTATAGAGATCGTGAAAAAATATGAGACTAAAGTTTAATTATTGACTTAACAAGTGGACCTAAAGAACTGACATATTTGGCATTTTTAATTATTTACCGACAAAAAACACCTAACGCCATCAAAAAGTTCTGAAAGTCCATAGATAAAGGTCAATCATTAAAAATATATAAAAAGAAATATTGTACATATAAAAAGCTAGAATTATACAGACATTCATGTCTTAATAGATATAATTGCATAGTCTACTAAAAAGACTGGCGCGGTCTTTTTAAAAGACTAAAATGCAACATGATGTACATAAAACGCCATACTATTTTAGAAAAATACCCACCTCTAGGTTAAGGAAACTGCAATATATTTAAAAAACAAATTATTTTTATACTTGGTACATAATCATGGTAGAAAATTTAAATAACAACCAATAAGATTAAAAAAAAAAGTTTATAATTGCTACGCTTGCCAAATCCCCACAGATAAAAAAATACACACACAACACAGATAAATATAAAAAATAAAAATTTAGAAAATAACTATCATGGTATAAAATTTTTATTTGTAAGTTCTTTTAAATATTTTTAATTCAAAATTACTAAATAGGATTATATAACCAAGTAATCGGCTGCCATGAGAAACCCAAAAATATATAAATAATTAAATCTAGGATAAATTAACATAATGATTCCTCCTACATCAATTCCTATACCTTCTATTTTTAAAAGTCCTTTCCCAATAAAAAAAAAACATTTTCTAACTAAACACTCCCAAAAAAAAAAACAATTTTTTCCTTCAATGTCATAGAAAATTTAATCGATTTCCAATCGTGATCCTAAACATTTTTTACAAGCTATCATTAAATTCATAATTTTTTATAGGATAAAAATTAAACTTCTAAAACGAATGATTTAACGCTTTGTCATCGAAATGGTCAAAAATGCTTGTCCACAAAAAATTGTGCCATAAAACTTAATATAAATATGTTTAAATAATAATTAAAAAGAAATAACTGTAATGAAGCATTGCTTGCATCCCATATCTTAACCCCTGTCACAAACTCCCTAGACTACTCTACAAATTTCGTTCAAAAATGCTCTAAAAATACATTTAAAATGAAAATTGTATGTCGCCATCTGGGTGACACGGCAATATTTTTACGCTTGTACCATAAAAATATATTTTATTAGATGTTTTTATATTAATATTTTGGATGTATGATTAAACCTTTTTAAAATTCATTAAAGCAGATGTATCTAACTATGATGAAGAATAAACACTTATTTTTCGTAAATCTACAAGACTGTTTTTACGATTATTAAATTTAGTTATATTTCGATTTTTTTAATCATACCTCCAAAGTAATTTAGATGTACCCTCTTTAATTACGCTTACTAGTGATAATTGTACATAACCCGACACATGTGGTGTGCCGAATGATAATATTTAAGGTTTAAATAGATAAAATTATGAAATAACGTCAAAACTGACATTTAAGCAAAACTGCGTTATGTACTGTAATAGAATTTATATTAAGATGAAACTATTTTCAAATTCAGAACTATTTTCGCGGCAAAAACCAAAGATGACAGCATATGATGTTTTTTTTTTTAACAGCAAAAAGGGCATTTGCTGTCATTTTAAAAATTTGCCGCGAAAGTGGCAATGGAAATTTCTGGAATCTGTGAAGTCATTTTAATTTGATTCGGAATAACGGCCATTTTTCTCCAAAGCAATGTTTCGGAATTGAAAATTAAGTAATATATTATCTGTAGTTATTATATTTGATAGATTTTAATTGTGTATAGATTAATTTGAAATAAATTATGGAAAAATTATTTTTGCATGTTTTATTTACAACCAAACAAGAGATTTACGTTAAAATTATCTTAAATGATATACTATATGTTTAGTGACATACTGATCTCATGCAATGAATGACGATTTTTTTAGTCATTAACACAATAAAAGTTATTCCTTCACTGTTCTTCTAAATAAATAATACATTAAGTAAATTTAAATATACTGATTAAATAACATGTCATATTTAATTTGAATAGATTTAACAACACTTATAAATATTTTTTTAGTATGTGTGAACAGACAACTTAGTTATTTAATATTTCTAATCCCTAAAATTATTTCTTAAAAATACATAACGGATAAATGTTGGCATAGACTTAGCAGATTAAGTTAAGATACTGACAACATTAAAAAAAAAATGGTTGCCTGTAAAGTCGGTTTTACGGGCGAAGATTTTACGTGACAACGTCTTTTTTTCCAACGCCAAGAACGCTCGAGAAAGACAGAGACAGAGACACAATCACGCGCCGATTCAATGCGCCTAATTCTAGTGCTGCGCGCGCGGCGGACCGATCATAGTTCGGTGGCTCATCGTAACGTTACCGGGCGTTACACTTTTTCATGAGTGACTCCGAGCCGCAACCTAATTTAAGACGTTGTCACGTCAATAAATAGTTTAGAACATACAATATCAGGTAACATTGGGATCAATCACGAATCGGGACATTACGTATATTGAAATGTTCATAAATTACTTAATTTTTAAAACGAAACTGTTTAATATTCACTTAACTTATAAAGGACTTAGGGAAGTGTAGTTATTTTCACACGCATAAACATTCATTTAATTTATTTTAACTATAGCATAGACTACCAAAATAATATAAAGACCAGTTGTGAGTACACAACATTTGGGAAACTTTACATAGATGTATACCGAATAAGAGTCATGTTTGTATGAATTTTATATTTTTAATTAAATACTTAAAATTTAAACTTAAAATATAGAGACGTTTACTTTCTTTTGCGTAGTATACATTACCCCGACTTCGCCTGTGGTACATATAACATATATATCCTCTCTCAATAAATGGGCTGCCTAACACGGAAAGGGTTCTTTTAATCGGACCAGTAGTTACTAAGATTATCGCGTTCAATCAAACAAACAAACTCTTCTGTTTTACAATACTTATAAGTATAGATTTTTTATTATCCATGGAGAAACAATGCATTTTAAGACTCGTTTTGAGCTAGATCCTTTTCCTGACTCTCGTCTGGATTTTCCAAAATTTTCTTATCATCTTCGAGCGACGACTTTGACAGCTGCCGTAGAATCTTTTCGAATATTTTTGGCGCGCTTTTCGTGTTCGGCAACGAAATGTCAGTTTGCGTCGGCACCGACTCCCATCTCTTTTCCTCCTTCACCTCCAGCGGTAGCACTGTCTCTTTCAAATTCAGAGACATCGATTTCTTCTTTATCTCCTTTTCTGGGTCGGCTTCTATGTTCACTTCTTCGACTTTTTTCTCGACGACCGTTTCTTTAGACTGTCTTTCTATAGCTTTTGTGAGAACGTTGCCTAGTATGTGTGCGCATTTTATGATGTTTTGGGTCTCACGCGGCGTTAGGTGGAGTCCTTCGTTTCTTATGATGTTGTTTATGTTATTTATATTCTCGGGTGAACGTTGGACACCTTCGCTTAGGAATTCTAAAAAAAATGTGTTTTGTTTATCAATGCTGTTTATATTATATTGGTTATTTTTATAGAATAAGAACAACTAAAATAGATTAATAAAACTATACAACAGGAGGTACCGCCAGTAAGTACCTATATAGTAATCTGTGGTAACGCGCGCAAGCTAAATTCAGAGTTTTTATTTACAGTTTACACTTTAGTCTCCCCTGAATAGAAAATGTACTATTATATTGTATGTGTGTATTCGAATATAAGTGTAAAACAGAAAAACTACCAAACAGACTAAACATAGTAGAAATACCTACCAAAATCTCCCATCTCGATATCTTCTGTGCGATACGGCGTGGGGCATTGATCGTAGTATCGACTGACTGGGACCCGCGCAAGGGAGTTGTTATAGTTAGCCCAGAACTGGCCCCACTCGCCCGCTTCTGGTTTCGAGTCTTGCCATGTGCTAACACAGCAGCTGAAATATATAGTAGCATTTTTAGATAAATATGATCTTGTGCCCGCTTCTAAATCTTAAATATTACAGATTATAATGTAGGATAGAATTAGTAGGATAAGTTATATTAATGTTAGTATACTTATAAATCGATTTTATGATATATTTTTGTGTCTGGCAATAGCAGGAAGGCTAGAGAGTGACATATGCTATTTTTAATTGGGAAAACATGTAATGGAATGTAAAAATGGTGGGGAAACATGTAATTTCTATGGGAATTCCTTTTGATTACACTGGCGGAAACCAGGTAAATTTTTTATTAATCCTGATATTTCGAATACAAAATCTTAGGTTACAGTGATTTGAGATGACACAGTAAATAACATTTTAATAAGAACAGATAATATAATACTATGACTGTACTAGACGTTCGGCCTGGCTCCGCCCGGGAATGAAGATTCATGTTTTATCCAAAGGGATTTTAGTCAGGATAAAAAGTATCCTATCTCTTAAGTCAGGTCATGCCATGTCTGTACACCAAATTTCATCAAAATCCGTTCAGTAGTTTCACCACGATTGACGGACAAACATCCAAACAAACAAACTTTCACATTAGTGTGATTAATAAATAAGTTATATACTACGACCATACCTGTCCTGCAAGTCCTGACTCCTGGAAGACATCAGTGTGTCCGGGGCGAAGCCCTGCGCGCTGTCGCCAGAAGATGGCGCTGAGGTTGGCGAGCCGGAGGACAACTCTAGCTCTGTACTGACTGCGTGCCTGGTGCCATAGTTTAGTTTTATATTTAATGCAAACATATCGCACTTATGTAAAATGCTATGAATTTACTTTTTCCAAACGACCGTCGGTTACGTCGTGCGAATTGATGTAAGCCCCGCGGAGCTCAACTCTTATTATTGTATATTTTTACATAAAAATAATATAACCTAACGCATTATAGCGAATGACCATTTCACATTGATAGAATATGTTAAAAGTAGTGTGCAAAATTGCATGTGTATGTTACCATACGCCGGGTTAATAAGACAATGAATAAATCGCGTTTAAAATCCGTTGAAAACTTTTTAATTTCTAAATTTCATGGTTGTAATCTAACATAGCTTAATATGTTATTGATAAAAATTATTAGAGAATTGATTGCGCCTTGTGCCATCTAGTGGATATATTCTTGAGAATATTATTGTCTGTGTTCACACTAATCTTTTAAAACCTGTCTGTATGTTGCGCTTTCACCGCTCAATCGCTGTATAAATTTATGTGAAAATATCTTATTATAATATTATCGCACTCGTTATAATTTATGTATATAAACTAATCTAATTAAACTATTTGGCCCCGCCACGCCCCGCCACGTAGCCGCGTGTGAATCCGCGGCACAGCTGGCACTATAATAATAACCACTTACCTATATGGGCTGGGGCTCGAAGACTTGAAACTGTCTCGACTCAAAGAAGAGCTGTCTTTACTGGCGCGCGATTCCACGGATCTGGTTTTCTCTGCCAGCACGTGGTGCATGAGACGTCTGTGGACCTTCTTCGGTGTAGATGTTGCGAACTGTTTGTTGATTCCGTATTTTGAGTTTGTATCTTCAAAATCTGATACCTAAAATAATTAAGTGTTTATGAGTTTTGAAGAACAGTTTATAGTTTATTTTAGTGTATACTTATTTGTTATATTTGTTTTTGAAGTGAAAACTTCTTTAGGCGCGTTGAGCGTTTTGGTAGAGGGTAAAATCCTCGGTTCGCGTCACCGACATGCTGATGATAATTTTTGACGTGACAACGTCTTAAATTAGGTTGCGGCTCGGAGTCACTCATGAAAAAGTGTAACGCCCGGTAACGTTACGATGAGTCACCGAACTATGATCGGTCCGCCGCGCGCGCAGCACTAGAGAATTAGGCGCATTGAATCGGTGCGTGCTTGTGTCTCTGTCTCTGTCTTTTTAGTAAACAAAATATATTTTCTATAGTTAAAATTTGTGCAATTCTTATTTTCATTCAATTCCTTGTTCCTATTGTGCAATTTAATAATATTCATATCAATAAATGTTCTACCGAGAAAAAGACGTTGTCACGTAAAATCTTCGCCCGTATAACCTTTACAGGCAAACCATTTTTTCAACCACTTTGTATTTATATTTTGTTCATGATTTGTTTAACTCATCATATGTAACTAATAAATAAAACATTAAAAATTTCATATAATTTTAGCATATAGTTTTAATTACTCTCAACTTAATAGTTCCGTTTTCACTTCTATCGCCAGTCGCACGACTGCTACTGTTTTTTTTTTAATAATGTAATGAGTTTCAGTGTGGGAGTCGAGCACGCTTCGATAAGAATTGTGCCAGCTCGTACCGGGGAAGTAACACACAGAAAATTGGCGTGAAATAATAGCATTGCGTTTCGTAGGGTGAGTGGACTGTGGAGGAGCAAGAGGCTCAGTTTCTTTTCCCCACCCTTCCCAGTCCATTCCTTCTATCCAGTTAATAATTCTTTCTCTTTCCCTTACCACTTAAAAGCGGGCAGCGCATTCGCGAAGGTCTGAGCCTCTGCGAATTATGATGCTTGTGTGATCGCTTTTCATCAGGTGAACCATCATCATTACACGTATTATAATTTGTATAAAGTATTCAAAAACGTTAGAGTAAAAAATGATTCAATTATAAAATATATAACAGCGCCATCTAGTAGTTATTGTATTGAACTATTATAAATTGGGCACTATAACGCGCTTAGAATTCAATTTAAATTAGTATTTCATCGTTGTGTGATAAAGATGGCGCTTAAACAAATTGTGCAATAGTTTTCTATCATTATTAAAAAGACGATCGACAATTAAAATGAGATAGCTTATTTAGCTTGCTCAATTTTGTTTCTTTTTTTGTAGATTTTCATCCCAGGCCTTATATTCCTATATTATCCTACTCCTACTGTATATACATCTTACTATCCTACTTCTTACTTCCTACTTCCTTCCTACTAATATTATAAATGCTTTTAAAGAAAGTTTGTAAGGATGTGTGTGTGTTTGTTGCTCTATCAGGCAAAATACTGAACCGGTTGTAATGAAATTTGTTACGTAGACAGCTGGACAACTGGAATAACATATAGGCAACTTTTTATCCCGATATTCCTACGGGATACGGATTTACGCAGGTGAAACCGCGGGACGCAGCTAGTAAAACATAAATCAATTCTCACTTGCGACAATTCCAAAGACAATTCATCATCTATAGATGCGTCGCGACTTCTTGAAGCTTGAGAAGCCAGCCGTTTCGGTGAGTCCAGCAATCTCTTCGTTTTTATTAACGAGTCGACTGACTGACGTCGCTGGCACGTTCCTGGTAGTGAGCTGGCTCTGTCACTTCTATAACAATAAAAAATAATTACTTAAAGTTTTGTATTAGCTAATTTAAAAAAGAAATAACTGCTATAATCACATATAACACAATACTATAGGTTAAATTGTTGTTTTTAATAAGGAACTGAATCGCTTTCAGGTTTCAAAACAGATACAAGCATTCAATTATAAAAGCATCAAGCAATTGCAATCTGCTTTTTTGTAATCGATTGCAAAACGAACTATTATAAAAATTATTATGAATAACGCGCTATCTAGTGTATTTATTTCGTTCGTTTTAGTTTACTTCTAATAGTTATATACGTAATAATAGATGGCGTTATCTTAAATATTGTCATAATTTAAAATACCAGATAAAAATTATAGTCAAAATCTCCTTGTTATTAAATATGAGAAACTCAAAAACACGCTTTAATAATAGCAGTAATAATTAGGATAATAAGATAAATTTATAAAATTATCGTTTTGTCACCGATATTGTGATAACTGTATAAAGTTTGAATTAAATCTGTCCGTTTGAAGTGGGTCAAAATCGAGTTTAAAGGAGTCAGTTACATACACACATACAGGTGAAGCTAATAAAACCGTTTTAAAAAGACTAAAACATTCTTTCATTGCATTACAATGTCCAAAATGTATGAATATTTAAAATTAAACAAAAATTGTCATTTTTCTAGTTAAACAGTCTTCCAATGTTTTATGCTGTATTGTATAATGGGTTCCCATTAAAGGTGATGTTATACAGCCAATAAGGACCTTATTTCTTCTTCGATCAAAATTAATGTTTCTTTGATAAATTTTTCAGTATAAATATATCCTACTTCCTACTATCCTACTATTCCTATCCTACTAATATTATAAATGCGAAAGTTTGTAAGGATGTGTGTGTGTGTGTAAAACTACAGAACCGATTGCAACTCGACAACTGGAATAACATATAGACAACTTTTTATCCCGATAAGCCTACGGGAAACAGACTTACGCGGGTGAAACCACTTTTACACTTTTAAACTTTGATGTATCTATCTATCTATGCATCGATCTCTAATTTTTTTTAATGTAGATTATAAGCGAGAAATGGACTCGTAGTTTGAATTACGGCTAAAGACTTAAGAGGTAGTATGATTGCCGATAGTAGAATGGTAACGTGTAAGGATGGTCGAACAGTAGCATAGACGAATGACGTAGTTTGTTTTTTGTTATTAGAGACAGGCAGACGTTTGACCGCAGTCCCACCTGATGTGAAGCGGAGACGCGGTCTATGGTCAGTCACGTCACGTCAGGAATCGGACGATGATACTCGGTACTTCTATCATCATCAGCCCATATATGTTCCCACTTCTGGGACATAGGCCTCCTGTGATTGTTCACGCCATAATCTGCGACGCTGGCCAAGTGCGGGTTGGGAGATATCAGATGTTTGTCCTCACGATGTTTTCCTTCACTGTTTAAGCAGTGGTGATGTTATCCACATGTGCAGATAAATCGAAAAATCAATTTATTTCCTGCACGCTCACCCGTTCTCGAACCCCGACTTATCGATACTTCTATATTATTTCAAATAATTATTATGATTAATAACAGTTCAATGGCATCTAAGTAGATTCATATAAACAATAAATATTATTATAAAAACAAAAAGACCCGACTTTTTACTTTATAATTTAATTGCAATTATATTTTTACGGTGTTTCGTTTGTTAGGCTGAGAAACAATAAAAACACATTTATTAGCGAGCGCCATTTTTATATCAATATTTATCACATTCTGATGATCACAACGACACCTCCTATATCAAAATTCCAGGTTTTGGCTGCAGGGTGTGCCAAGAAAATTAATATAGTCACATACATCAACGCTGGTACTAAAATTTAAAACCACCATACTACACACATACACACAACACATACAAAAAATCCCCTCCTGGAGGCAAATTTTATCAAGCGACACTACTATTCTACCATGCCATTTCATCATTATTAAAAAGGAATGGTAATTTATATTATTATGAGGGAATCTCAAAATGGTAGAATAGTAATATAGTAGAATACAAATAGTAGAAAAATAAATAGTAATATAGTAGAATACAAATAGTAGAAAAATAAATAATAATATAGTAGAATACAAATAGTAGAAAAATAAAATAATAATATAGTACAATACAAATAGTAGAAAAATAAATAGTAATATAGTAGAATACAAATAGTAGAAAAATAAATAGTAAAATAGTAAAATAGAAATAGTAGAAAAATAAATAGTAATATAGTAGAATGGTAGAATCACACTTACTTCTTCAATATTTGCTTGCCAGTAACAACAAAGTCGAACGTCTTTTGCGTTTTCTTCGGCGTGCTGTGGCTGGATGTTGGCGGATTTGTCTTTTTGTCTGTCACACTGTTACGCCGGGACAGGCTGGCCGAATTTCGACGCGAGCTTGGGCGACTGTCTTCTTCGTTTTTATGCATTTTTTTGGTTAAAAGCGAGTTGTTTATTAGTTAAATGTTCATGTTGGTGCTTTTAATTATTTGTTTATTTTTCTAAAGATAGAGCTGTTTGTTTGCTTCGTTTAAATAATTTTTATGTTTTTACGAAGGAAACCTTTAATTTTAAATTATTTATAGTATTTTATTGTAGATTATATCAAACGTTAGATGATGATAGGCGAAAATGAATCGTACATTTTATGAACCAAACTTGTGCCAATCACATTTCAAAACGGCTGAACATATATTGATGCAATACTTGCTGTCATTTGAGCAAACTAATGAATTATTCTATTGCTACGAAACAGCTAAACAGTTTTCAATTGAACTTTGTCGGTTACATAATTAGCAGCCGTTCGGGAGGCGGTGTGGGCCAGACTGCGCACTGGATCGGTAACCCATATCACGCTTGGTTGGAGCTGGTGTGTGCTGCGTGATGAGCTGAGCGGTAGCGGGAGCGGTAGCGGAAGCGGAAGCGGTTTGGGATATATTAAGACTAGATATCGCCATGGAATTAGTATTTTCTTGTGTTTGGTTTCACGCGAGTATTATACATTTAGAAATTAAAAACTTTTCAACGGATTTTAAACTCGATTTATTCATTATATTATTAAACCGACGTTTCGAACACTTTACAGCGAGCGTGGTCACGGGGAGACTGTCTCCCGAAACGTCGGGTTAATAATATAATGAATAAATCACCATGGAATTAAGTTGCTTAAGAGTATATAACTCTATAATCAATATATCCTATGTTTTTTCGGGTCTCAAACAATTTTTGTACCAATTTTCATCTAAATGGGTCAGTCAGTTTAGGAGATAAATAGACGGACAGAGTTATTTGCGCATTTAAAATATAAGTAGGCCATCTAGACTTCGATTAAATTTGTATGATATTAAAGGCACGTTAAATTGTAAAAAAAAAACTTTTTAATTTAACACCTTTATTCTTCACCTGTATGTTTGTATGTTACCAACTCGTATAGGCTCGATTTTGACCCACTTTGATTTATTTCTTTGATTATCACTTTTCAAGGGTCGATGACAATACAATAATTTTATGAGAAATTAATTTATTATCCTAATTATTATTGGTTTGCAATCTTAGAATTTACGATTGAGTGAGCCGATATTAATTTTATTTATTTACTAAATGCGCCCCGCGGTCACCCGGGCAAGTCCGTATCCCGTAGGAATATCGGGATAAAAAGTTGTCTACATGTTAATCTAATTGTTCAACTATTTACGTACCAAATTTCATTGCAATTGGTTGAGTAGATTTTGTGTGAAAGAGCAACAAACACACACATAACCTTACAAACTTTCGCATTTATAATATTAGTAGGATAGGATACGATAGGACTCCTACACTCCGCCTGGTCCAAATTAAATTCAGACACTTTAATTACTCTTTAGTTGTCGTTAAAAATAATTATTCACATTTCTTCTCTTCACATTTTTTAATCGCTTATTCTCATGTGTAAATCAAATCGCTTCAGCGATTCGCTCCGCTGATACGTAAGCACATCCTTAGCAAGATGTTACGAGTGTTAACTGAGGCATGACCTTCCGCCTCACCAGACTGACATTTTAGACCTAACGCGACCTGGTTGTTGGATGATTTAGGTTATGTTTTGTTTGTCTGTCTGTAATTGTAACGTGTAGACAATTGCAGGAATGAATATAGTGAAAAATACGCTTCAATGATAGATTTAACTAAATTTCTCTAGCTCTTATACTGAGGAAATTACTAATACCGCCGATCCTAGTCAGGATAATTAGATAAACTCATGTAACTATTGTATTGTCACCGATCCGCGATACAGTACAGTGTACAGAGTTTGAATTCAATCTGTCCGTTTGAAGTGGATCAAAACCGAGTCTAAACGAGTCGGTTACATACAAAAGTTTAAGACAAAGCGGGCGAAGCCGCGTGTGTACTTAGTTATCCATTAGCTATACTATAATATACCTATAAAGCTGAAGAGTTTGCTTGTTTGCTTGTGTAAAGCGCTAATCTCCAGAACCAATGAATCGTTGGACCTGTTCTCTGAGTGCTCTGATAGGCATACATCACGTACGTAATCTTTACCATGAAGAATTTTCAAAAATTGTTTAACTTTTTAAGATATGACATTATTTCCAAACATAATTATCGAATCATGCAGCTTCGCCCGGACGAAATAAATTTATCTTATAGAAAGTTTAGGCCCTATTTTATCTCCTTGAGGGAAGAATATACCAAAATCCTATCTTAGCAGATGTCTACGTCATAACATCTATCTGCATGCCAAATTTCAGCTCAATCCGTCTAGTGGTTTGGGCTGTGCGTTGATAGATCATTCTTATCATAGTTGTATAATTGAAAATATATCATTAATTTTTATTATTTCCTCAAAAACCACTTAATTCACTTACATAACAGCAATAACATTGATTTTAATTAAATTAAGATAAATGTTGGATTATTATATGTAAATAAAATACATATTTATTGAAATTTTATTCGAAATTAATTCATATGTAGCGCTTCAATTCGCTCTTACTTTAGAAAGGCGTATTGGACTGATTTTTGGACGTCACTTTCATAATATTTAATAACTAGACGTTAGACAATTATTTTTGACCGACTGTGCATGAATGATTGTTCGTATGTATATTGAATAACTCTACCTTAGAAAATGCACAAGCAGTTTTGATTAATATTTGTTGAGTTAACCTATTTAATTTGTTTGTCATTTTATATTAATCCTACTAATATAAACGCGGAAATTTGTCAGTATGGATGGATGTATGTTTGTTACTGTTTCACGCGAAAACAGCTCATTGTATCTGTATGAAATGTGGTACAGAGCTAGATTATAGTCTGTATTGGTACATAGGCTACCAACATATACATAAAACTATGTGCCTGCTATAATCGTCTGAGTTATATTAGACTAGCTGCAACCCGCGGCGCCACTCGCGTACAAAAAAGATTACCAAATGATCTTATACAAGTTAGAAGAGAAGAGAAAAAAGGAAAATCTACAATAGAGGTAAGGAGGATGAAGCTAAGAAAGTGAAAGATAGACTTATGGAGGAAGGAGTTTTAATGTTTGTCAATAATGCAAGGAATCTTATATTACATTGGTTTCATGTGATATGTAGGTTATTGAATATTTCTATCTCCATTATAACACAGGTTTTGCTAGTGGGAGTCGAGGACGCTTCGGAATTCGAACTCACGAATTGGACCAGCTCGCATCGGGGAAGGTACCACAAGCCCACAAAAGATCGGCAACAAACAGTAGCATGGAGGCTTGATCCTTTTCCTTACCCTTCCTAATCCTTTACTCCGTCAATTATCCTTATCAACTAAAGTTGTTAGCCCACTTGCACGGGCATATAGCGTCTGAGAATCTCCATAAGCAATGCTGGCCGCTTACCATCAGACGACCCACCAGCTCGTTGCCCAACTATCAAATAAAAAAGGTGCAGCCAGACTAAGACTCATACATATTATTACACAATTCATAAAGAAAATATCTCTTAATTAAATAATTTCTAATGCCACTGTTTGCTCGAACCATAATCTTTGTAAATAAAGACGCTTCTGCCAGTTACGTGAACTGCGAGATTGTATGAGCAAATCTGAACTAATATTATAAAGGTGAAGAGTTTGTTAATTTGTACGCACTAATCTCAGGAACTACTGGTCAGATTTGAAAATTACTTAGTGTTATATATCCTATTTATTGAGGAATGCTATAGGCTAAATATGTGCGTCGGGCGACGCCGGGGCGGACTACTAGTGTGTTATGTGATCTCAACTAGAGACTACCATAAAGATATTATGTTTGTCAGATTCTATCACTGAAAAACTACTGTACCGTTTGAAATTTTATCAGGAAATGTCTACAATTCAACTGTTATTATCTGACGAGTCTACAAGTGTATAAATAAATAATTTAAAATAACATAAATTAATAAATAAATAAAAAGTACACTTATTTAGCCATCACTTCGCTACTAATTAATGAAAATCTAAACATGATATAAACATATTATTTCTTTTTACAATTATTTAATTTTTTCTATACATATAATAAGGTACATAACTTTTCCCGCAGGAATAAAAAGATAAAAAGTTGCCTATATGTTATTCCAGTTGTCCAGCTATCTACGTACCAAATTTCATTGCAATCGGTCCAGTAGTTTTTGCGTGAAAGAGCAACAGACACACACACACACATCCTTACAAAATTTCGCATTTATAATAATAATAATAATAACACTCAGCCGGAGTTTTTAACAACACCGCCGCAAGGCGAGGTACTACTCCGATGATAATAATAATAATAAGCCCGCAGGGCACCTTGTGGCGAGGTGACGGGGAGTAGCGCCCCCGCGGTCCTTAGTTCTCC
>NW_024045133.1:176573-179366 GCF_012273895.1 Zerene cesonia | reverse complement strand
TCGACGTCCACCCGCCTCAAAAACCATGAATTCACTTTTGGCGGTATTGTAAACTAACCCATGACAACCTACATATTTATAATATTAGTAGGATTATTGTCGCGCCTATTGCTTTTGCTCCCTTTTAGTCAGGTATCAAAGTTTACGATCTTAAAATCTTATCTTATATCTTTAAACGAGCAATTCTTGTATATATATATATATATATATTTGGAATCTCGGAATCGGCTCCAACGATTTTCATGCAATTTAGTATATAGGGGGTTTTGGGGGCGATAAATTGATCTAGCTAGGAATCTTTTTTAGAAAATGTCATATTCGTGTTTTATTCGTGTTTTATCGACTTAAACTTACTTTTTTAACAAATAGGAGGCGTTTGAGTAGTCCCAATTTATTATGACTCTTCCTGACGTCTATTGGCGAATAATAATACTTAAATATAATTTCAAAAAAGAACGATTACTAATAATACCGAGCAAAGCTCGGTCTTCCAGGTACTTAGGTTTAAATTAAATAATTTTTTTTTAAGTGTTTTGTAGTTTATTCGATTAAAATGTAATTTAAACTGAAAATTATGAACCATATATATAACACAGATACGTTATGTGATTGTATTTAAAAATTGAAATAAATTTTTGCTTTCGTAACAGTTGGCACGGATGTGCTTATGGGCCGGTGACATCGAAACAGGTTTTGGTGTGGCAAAACACGGAAAATTATTTTATTTGTTCAAGTGTATAACTTTCACTTGAATTCTTTAAGCATATTACATTAGTTTTATTAATATAGTGGTATTATTAGCTTCACCTGTATGTTTGTATGTAACCGCCTGTTTTCAACTCGATATTGACCCACTTTTCACGGACAGATTGAACTCAAACTCTGTACACTTATCGCGGATCCGCGACAATACAATAGTTTCAGGAGTTTATCGCATTATCCTGATTAGTATTACAGGGTTTGAATAATTACCTTATATGTAATCTGTGTGTGAGCAAGTGAGACAATTTAGTTGATTCTATCATAAAAGCGTGTTTTTTCGTCTGTAACAATATTTATAATTTCCCATTAACATAATTAACATGATTTATATTTAAATATCTGTAGTTTTTTCAATATTTTGTGAGTCCATATACTTTGAACTTTATAAAATAAATAAACATACCTTATACAATAGGGTTAAACGTAACTGTGTAATGAATGTAAATAAGAATGAAGTACCTTCACGTAATACCCAGGTAACAGTTGGACAAATATTTATTTTCATTACATAAAGGGCTCGTTACAAGATGAAAGAGAAATCCGCGTTTTTAGCTGTATTGCCATGTATGTATTTAATCTTAAAACTCTTTTCAGAAATGAATTGGAAAGGGATAAAGGATTGACGAGAGAAATAAAGGAAAGGTATGGGAAGGGTAAGGAAAAGAAGATGCTATTTCACGCCGGTCGTCTGTGGTGTGGTACTTCCCCGCTGCGAGCTGGCCCAATTCGTGCCGAAGCGTGCTCGAGCACACTCAAATATATTTCTTTCTTTAATAAAATACATAATGTATTTATTACACTCGGCTATTCACCCCAACCCAAGCCAATTGCTGTTCTATAATCTATAGATCGGCTTTCAAAATCTTTGAAATATTATAGAAATGTCAGGTAAAATGTCAACAAGGTCATTAAATGACTTTCACAGTCAGCAAGGCCAGGGGGCGCTTTCTCTCGGCGCGGTGACCACGCGGCAGGTCAAGTGGGATGTTGGGACACTTTCTATACTCTGTGGTTGTATATGTGTGGATGTTTAGTTGGATGATTTACCTTTTTTATAAAAGATCTCTGACGAATTAGGGCATAACTATGTAATAATTGTTTTTTTTCTATTTGGTTTGAATAAATAAATAAACAATAATTCTTACTAATATTACAAATGCGAAAGTAACTCTGAATGTATGTTTCTTCTTGACGCCTAAACCACATAACTGTTTTGCATGCAATTTGGTATAGATATAGTTAGAGACCTGAGAAAGGATACAGGATAGTTTTTTTGCACAGCAATCCTACAAAAAACGGGAAATATGCGTGGAAATACCCCGGACTGTGTATCTTCTCCTTGGACTACGATGGTTCACGATTCACTTATCCATATCAACACGTATATAATCTGTCAAAGATTCAACAGGCTAAAAACGATGTGTGATTGATTGATAATTCTTTATTTGCATCACAAATGAATAAACACAAAAAAAACTCATACATTTAGCACAATTCGCACAAAAAGGCGGCCCTACCGCTAAAATAGAGATCTCTTCCAAGCAACCTCAGGCCGAGGATAATAATACACAAAAAATTATATTGAAAAACTGAAAATATTGAAATAAATAAGCACGTAGTGAACGTTTTTTTGAACACAGACAATGAAGACAGAGAGAAAATTTTTTTTGAACGCAGACAGTGTTCAAAAAAATCTCCTGGGACAGTCCCAAACAACCGACACGTGTGGTCACCGACATTACATAACAACATTCCGCAGTAATGACTGCGTAACGGATCTCGGACCCATCCTTAGAGTCCCATAACTTCATTGATATGTTAATACGTTATATCGCCAGTTGGTGAAAATGCTTTGTTTTGCGAAGTGTCACTTATGTGTCACTAGCGGCGACGAAACCGCGGGAAATAGCGAGTATTTATATAGCTGGTGTCTTATTCTAATGTATATATATACTAGACGCTCGACCCGGCTCCGCCCGGATATTAAGATTCCTGTTTTATCCCAAGGGAGTATTTAATCGGGATAAAAAG
>NW_024045133.1:167977-176503 GCF_012273895.1 Zerene cesonia | reverse complement strand
TGATGGAAAACGATCACAACCGCCCATGAACATTCGCAAAGGTAGTGCCTCTGCGAATGCGCTGCTCGCTTTTAGTGGGTAAGGGAAAGGATAGAATTCATGACAGGAAAGAAGGAATGGACGACGACGAGCTGGCCCAATTCGTTCCGAAGCGTGCTCGACTCCCACAATAAAGCGTGATTCTAAACTACTAATCATAAAGCAACGAATGATGCATCATTACAAGCGTCTTGATTGTCCGCTGGATATAGGCTACTAGCGATCCGCCCCGGCTTCGCCCGTGGTACATATATACCTTATAGCCTTCCTCAATAAATGAGCTATCTAACACTGAAAGAATTTTTCAAATCGGACCCCTAGTTCCTGAGATTAGCGCGTTCAAACAAATGCAAACTTTTCAGCTTTATAACATTAGTATAGAAGTACAGATTACGTCATTTTAGCGAAAGTCGATATAACTTACAAGTTAGCTTCTAAGCTCCGATACTTAACCAATTTAACTTTCAATCGGATAGCAATTTGCGAAAACCGTCCGTTCCGTTATCACGTTTAATCCATTGAATGGATTTCGATGTATTTTGTCGGCAATGGAGCTGGTGGGTCGCCTGATGGTAAGCGTTACCACCGCCCATGGACATTTGGAGAGGTCGATTGCAGACCTTACGCCTCTACAAATGGATGGCTGATTTCAAACTGGAAAAGGATTGAGAAAGGATTGGCGAAAGGAAAAAGGATTGGCCTGGGAAGGGTATGGAAAATGATATGGGCCTCCGGCTTCCCCTCTCATCTCTAAAGTGGTATAAGTAAGCGAAGTTCCGTGTCCCCTACTGGGGTATGGGGCAGATGATATACATCTGTTTCACTGATCAAGTCGCTTTCTCTGTCCTTATGTCCCTATGTATGCCTTAATCTTTAAAACTACGTAACTGATTTAGATGGGGTTTTTTAATACATAGAGTGATTCAAGATGAAGGTTTATATGTATAATAACAGCTTTAAACTAGTTTGGATTTAACGCGTGCGAAGCCGCGGGCGAAAGCTAGTTTAACATAATACAATACCAGTAATAAGTATAAAAATGTGTTTTTATTGATAATATATTTTTATACCGCTAATTCTAAATTTAAAGCAGACAAGATTATCTAGTTATTTAAGCGATACTTAGTCCCTAGGTCAACCTAGGTCATCTGAAGTATGCCACCAGGATATAACTATTACATAAGAAAAGAAAGTCTTACAGTATTGCGTAATTTTACGCATTCATACTAATTTAACACACAGAAACGACTGTCTCTTTTTCGATGTTCCTCTCAAAACCAGTAGTTATTTGAATAACAAATACGCTTGGCCTGCGTTGTCATTTGTTTAACTTTTCGTTTATTTATTATTAAATGTTTGTTTATTTATAAATAGGACTGCGTTACCATGGCAACAAATAAACACAATTCATCCTATTTATTAGAACTTTAAAACGCTTATTTATAACTAACTGCGCTCCAAGTTTCAGTAAAAACAACTTATATAGCACATATATAAAAATCCCGTGTCATGATGTATGTGCCCAATGAACTCTTCACCAACTCAAGCGATTTTGATGAAATTTGGCATTTCATGTGTAATTTGGTCCAACTTAAGATATAGGTTAGTTTTTATTTCGATTAATCATCCCAATAATTTATAATCTTAATATATTTAAATATTACTCAGTCGCAGCAACGCGTGGCCGGGTGTGCCGGTAGGTCATGTATATTGATGTGTTAGCTATTTTATTGTGAAGTTTCATTAAAATACATCCAGTAGTTCTTACGTGAAAGAGTACAAAACACACCTCCTCACAAACTTTCCCGTTAATAATACTAGCAGGATATATCTTCAACATTTTATTTTTTGCGACTTACTTTGGGACAAACTAAGATATAATTATAAATATAATTATATTATAAATTGATACATACCTACCATTTCATATAAAATCGTGTTGTATTATAAAACCAGCTATCTTCGCCGCGCGGTTCCATCCGCACAAGTCTGTATCCCGTAGGAATATCGGGATAAAAAGTTGTCTATATGTTATTCCAGTTGTCCAGCTTTTACTGTTTTTCTTTATTGTTTTTGGTGATATGTACAAATAATAATAAATAAGTATAAATAAAAAAAAATGTGAAAGTTTGTGTATGGATGTATGTATATGTTTGTTGTTCTTTCACACAAAAACTACTGAACCGATTGCAATGAAATTTGGTACGTAGACAGCTGGACAACTGGAATAACATATAGGCTGCTATTTATCTCGATATTCCTTACGTGAAACCGCGTGGGGCAGCTAGTATTAATATAAATAAAAGCTTTATAAACAAAAGAGTAAATAAATACATAGTGGATCACTAATACACATAAATAAATAAAATCAGATATGACATGTATACTTAATATAAAATGATTAGTATATAGTCTACTTTTAAACCGGGAAAGGCGAGTAAGGCTGCGGTATCAAGCTAGTTAATAAATAAGTAAATCACATTTCTTTTCTGCTAGAGCTTATAAGCTCCCCATAACACGAGAATCAATTTTATTTCCTCTTTCCGGATATTTTCTCCCACGCCCATTTCGCGCCAACTCACCACAGAGTATACACGAAAGAGGTTCAACTAGTTTTTGGTGTCAGGCTTTCATCTGTCATCTTAGTGCATCTCAGTGTGTGGCGAGCTTCCGTCGTGACCACACGTATGTTATTTTAGTGTTGTGTTGTGTTGTGCCATTTGGATTTAGTGAATAGAATGGTATGTTCCTTTTTTAAATTAATTTTTCGAAAATGTGTCCTTTTTTGGCGGGAAAGGCGTTACGCGTGATCATAAGGTAGAGAAGTTGAACGGCGCGAACAAACATAAGAAAGAACTTACATATTTGTTTGGGCTTTTATTTTCTCCCATCTGAACTTTAAGAGTACAAGCCGCAATATGTGCGTAAGTTTTAGCAAAAAATTCTCAATTAATCTCTGCGTTTATCACATCACCACTGCCGCAATCTGTGATGGAAAACATCGTTCGGAAACCTTCATGCACAAAATCCAAAGAGATGGAGTTTTTCTTTCCGGGGACGGTGAATTTTGGAACGATTTATCAGCTACTGTGTTTCCGGACAATTACGACATTGGGGCCTTCAAGAAAACAGCGTATATGTCCCTGAAAGGCCGGCGAAGCACCTGTAACACCTCTAGTGTTGCAAGTGTTTATGGGCGGTGGTGACCACTTAACATCAGGTGGACCACCTGCTCCTTTGCTTGCTCTGCCATAAAAAAAAGTTTGACGACTTGTGACATCTGCCCGCACTTGGCCAGCGTGGTGGATTATAGCCTGAATGGATGCTTTGTCCCTGCAGTGGGGACGTAATGGCTCAATGAAAAAATTTATTCTTTATCGTATACACTATGTGAAAATTTACAATTATTATAAAACTAGCTCTTGCCTGCGGCTTCGCAAGTGCTTAATTCGGAGTAAAACCCCTCCCGCCCCTTTTTTCTATGTCATTACACATATAAACCTTTCTCTCGAATCACTCTATCTTTTAAAAAGCACCCAATCAAATCTGTTCCGTAACTTAAAAGATTTAAGCATACAGACACACAAACACAGCGACTTTTGTTATATATGTATTATTACCAGCTGCACGCCCCGGCTCCGCCCGGATTGTTATTTATCGTGCATGAAATAATATAAACTATCCTATCTTTTAAGTTGGATCAAACTGCACGTGGTGTGCAAATTCGATTAAAATCGGTTGAGTAGTTTGGGAGTCCATCGCGGACAAACAACGTGACACGTAATTTATATACTAGCTTTTGCTCGCGGCTTTGCACGCGATATTTCGGAGTAGTTTAATAGATGTTATTGTACATATAAACCTTCCTCTTGAATAACTCTAATTCATCTGGTTAACATGCTAATTTATAAAACGATCAAAGGTTGTCTGACAGAGATTGCTTATAAGCGATAAGGATTATGTATTGTATTATCTTAATAGGATTTGGATCCTTGATAGTCTTTCTCTTCGCCATGTTTTATCTTAATTCGTTCATCATGATTTTATAACGACCAACCATACTTTCGAATAATATTAGAGTAACTACTGTAATTATATAATTTTGAATATAGTACATAATTACATATAAATATGCATACAGTATTAATTGCTGTTTCGTAAATTACATTACGTTTTTTATATAATCTTATATATAGAATCTTATAGTACATATAAAAAGTCGTTTCCCTTTTATAACTTAAGAACGGCTGATATAGATGAAATTTTGTGCAGAGATAGTTCAAGATCTGAGCCAGGACATTGGATACATTTTATCCCTGAAATCCCGGAGAACTCCGAGATTACGCTACGCGGACGAACGCACAAGCAGTTAGCTAGTTCACATATATAAGTAACGGAAAACGGCCTAATTAAATAAATAATTTCTTAATATATATTCAAGCACACTTTCACTTGATGTTTGATACATTAACATAAATAAATATTCGACAATGTCACACAACAAACTGTATATGTAAAACAAATAGACCTTTAGCTACGTCAGACTGGAAATATATTCACAAAAAACCATTTCCGTTTCCTCACCCTTCCCCGTCCATTCCTTCTTTCCACACTTCAATCCGTTCCTACCCCTTACCACTTAAAAGGGGGCACTTAAAAGCGTATTCAAAGATACTATCTCTGCTCTGTTCACGGGCGATGATCGCTTACAATCAGGCGAACCACCAGCTCAGTTGCCCGCTGTGACATAAAAAAAGTATTTATATAATATCAATTTCTTCATTAACAATATAAAGCAGAAAAGTTTGTTTGTATAACGCGCTTATCATATGGTTTAAAGGTAAACTCATTAAGGATCGGTGACAATACAATAGTTTCATGAGTTTATCTCATTATCCTGATTAGGATCGCCGGGATTAAATAATTTCCTTAAGTATACTCTTTATGCTGTATTAAATGTGACATTTTAGTTGGTTCTGTAACTAAAGCGTATTTAGTTTAAAACTAGCTTCCCGCGCGCGGCTTCGCCTGCGTCCGTATTGATCTTACCTCTTACACCTTCCCTGGACTATTTAGATTGCACCACAAGCATAATTATAACAATCAGACCAGCTGTTCTCGAGCTATAGCGAGACTAACTAACAATTGATTTTAATATATGAAAGATAAAAGACTGTCAGTAATAATATTTACTTATTTTTCTTATTCAAATCATTCTCTTCCAGTTTGATCAAAATTTACTTGATTAATATATGAAATTAGGTAATAAATGGGGTTTTTTTTTTAACAACTTGTATTTCTTGAGTAATTCTACTACTATTATAAATGCGAAAGTTTGTAAGGATGTGTGTGTGTTTGTTGCTCTTTCACGCAAAAGCTACTAAACCAATTGCAATGAAATTTGGTACGTAGACAGTTGGAGAACTGGAATAACATATAGGCAACTTTTTATGCTGATATTCCTACGGGATACGGACATACGCGGGAGAAACCGCGGGGCGCAGCTAGTTTCATATATTCTTGAGTAGTTTAAGTTTGTGTTATATAGCCTTGCATTATAATAAATGCGAACAAAACCGCCGGTAGTACTTAGTCAATAGAAAAAAATAATTTATTTATACTTAGAGTACAATAGAAAACAAATTAACCCACTTAAGTTATTCAAACGAAGTGTTAAGTTAACCGGACGCGCTTACGCCTCACTTGACGATTTCTCGTTAAGTTAAAGTAATTTCACTTAGCACACTGATCTAACTTAATTGCCTAATTAGTAATTATACGTTAATTTATGTAGTGTTCATTCGAAGATTTAGATTCTAGGTTCGAATCCTTGTATGTAATTAACATGCTTGTATGAGCTTCACCTGTATGTTTGTATGTAACCAACTTAAGACTCGATTTTGACCCACTTCACACGGACAGATTGAACTCAAACTCTGTACACTTATCGCAGATCGGTGACAATACAATAGTTTCATGAGTTTATCTTATTATCCTGGGGATCGGCAGGATTAAATAATCTTCTTACGTATACACTGCGTAAGAGCAAGTGAGACAATTTAGTTCAATCTATTGGATTCTGATTAGAGAGTGTTTATCAGTTTTTTGAAATGCCTGTTTTCCGGCTTAGCAAAGTAGAAAATTCATTTATGGGACAATGTATACGCTTATACCATAAAATTCCTCATAGTATTAAATCGTTTAGTAGTGCTAAATTCAAAAACTATATTAAAAATGTATTAGTTCAGAGAGCCTACTGTAGCGTTAATGAATATATGGAAGATGACAATCCATGGAATATTGTCGCTTAAGAACCACAGGTCATTTCATTGGCATCATTGGTATGTACATGTTACATGTTATGTAGAATTAAAATGTAAAATTTATATTATTTTAAAAGAGCAGAGTAAAATTTATATTATTTTAAAAGAGCAGTAAATGTTATAACTATAATATGACGATTCAAAAGTGCTTCTATAAGAAGTCTAGTTGAATGAATAAATGTTTGAGTTTGAATTTGAGACAAACATTTTGTTTTTAATTTCCTTTGGTATATCTTATATCTTTAAACGAGCAATTCTTGTATATATATATATATATATATATATATATATATTAAAATCGTTGGAGCCGATACATATATATATATATATCGGCTCCAACGATTTTCATGAAATTTAGTATATAGGGGGTTTCGGGGGCGATAAATCGATCTAGCTAGGAATTTTTTTTAGAAAATGTCATATTCGTGTTTTATTCGTGTTTTTTTTTCCTGACATCTATTGGTGAATAATAATACTATTTTACTTCGTAGACAGCTGGACAACTGAAATAACACATAGGCACTTTTTATACCGATATTCCTACGGGATACGGACTTACGCGGTTTCAACCGCGGGTCACAGCTAGTATCAAATTATATAGCACATAGACTTTTATGTGCTTCAAGTTATAATCTGTTTCGAATAATATTAAACCACAATTTTTTATCTGTACAGATATCAACAACAACAGAAGATGCTTTCTCTAATATCCCATTACAACACTGTTATTCGCTGGTTGCAGTATACAACAGTAGTTTAAGTAAACTACATTTAAGTACCGGTTGTTTAAAATTATTTAAAAATTATTGCTATAATGAAATATCTTCGAGACAACCTGAGGAAAGGATGTGTAGAAAAGAAACAATTAAAAGTTTTAATTAAGATCATTACATAGTATAAAACAAAGTCGCTTTCTCTGCCCCTATGTCCCTATGTATGCTTAAATCTTTAAAACTACGCAACGTATTTTGATGATGTTTTTTAACAGATAGTGATTCAAGAGGATGGTTTATATGTATAATAACGTCTATTAAACTACTCCAAACTTAACGCGTGCGAATCCGCGTGCAAAAGCGTGTTTTTAAGTAACTGAGTATATATAAAGAAATATATATTAATAAATTTTGCACATTGACAATTTGGGACGAGATACAGTATCGGTTTAAGAGTATCACACCTTAGTTATAAATGTGAAAGTTTGTGTGTTTGGGCGTTTGTCCGTCAAAACTACTCACACTCACGTAAAAAGTACTGAACGTATTTAAAAAAATTGGTATACAGACAGGGTATGAGCTGATGATGATGATAGGATACTTTTTATCCCAATTAAATGCTCCTTTGGGATATACATATAAAAAAGCTGCTACCTTTTTTGGTAATTTCGTTTAAAAATTGGCTTCATGTTAAATCCTACTAATATTATAAATGCGAAAGTTTGTAAGGATGTGTGTGTGTGTGTGTTGCTCTTTTACCCAAAAGCTACTGAACCGATTGCAATGAAACTTGGTACGTAGACAGCTGGACAACTGGAATAACATATAGGCAACTTTTTATCCCGATACTCCTACGGGACACGGACTTACGCGTATGAAACCGCGGGACGCAGCATCCATAAAAATTGCCTTCAGTCACGAGTTAAACAGAGCTTAGGTCAGCTAACCTCAGGTTACTCGTAACCGCAGTTTAACCGTCCGTTCCATCCCACGGTTAAGGCCAACGCTCTGAGATCAAATCTTACGCAACACACTTTCAATTTCTCGTAAATTATATACGAAAGGTCTGTTTCGAAATATGATATGGTGTTGCCATAATGGAATTTTATCCGGTTTGAAAATAAGTTGATATGGTTTTTGTTGTTTGAGAAAAGTTGATGCGGTTTAAAATAATTTAATAGTTTATTTTTAACTAGCTTTCTTCCCGCGGTTTCACCCGCGTGGAATTCGTTTGTTCACTTCATCCCCTATTTCAATCTATTCTACCCTTTTTTCGCGATAAAAAGTATCCTATGTCCTTTCCCAAGGTCTGTTCTATCTTCATGCGAAATTTCATCAAAATCGGTCCAGTGGTTTAGGCGTGAAAGCGTAACAGTTTGTATGTGGTAGTCGAGCACGCTTCGGCACGAATTGGGCCAGCTCGCACCGGGGAAGTACCACACCCCCACAGA